>NW_026781564.1:0-251281 GCF_030144855.1 Hypanus sabinus | reverse complement strand
CTTGTCCCCAGGCACAGATAGTAATCCCGATATTCTTATCTTTGAGGTCCTGTTTCTCATCTTCCTTCCTAACTCCCTATATTCAGGACCTCTTCCCTTTTCCTTCCTATATCGTTGGTACCAATAGGTATGACGACCTCAGGCTGTTATCCATCCCACTACAGGATATCGTGCACGCGGTCAGAAACATCCCGCTCCCAGGCAACAGAGAGGGAAGCAACCACCAGTGTATCTTACCTGCGTCCTCAGAATCGCCTGTCTGACCCCCTAACTATAGAGTCACGATTTACTGCTGTCTTCTTGCGTTCTCTACCCTTCTGAGCAACAGGGCCAGAACCTGTGCCAGGAGCGCGTCAATTGTTGCATCCCATTGGTCTGCAGTCCCCACCTCTCCCCAACAGTACTCAAACAGGAGCACCTATTGTTAAAAGGGACAGCCACACGGGTACTGTCAATTATCTGACACCTGCCTTTCCCTCTCCTGACTGTTACCCATTTATCTGTCTCCCCAGGACCCGGTGTGACTGCTTGCCTGTAAATCTCCTCTATCATCTCCGCACTCTACCTGACCAGACGTTTCCCTCTCCTGACTGTTACCCATTTATCTGTCTCCCGGGGACCCGGTGTGACTGCTTGCCTGTAAATCCCGTCTATCATCTCCTCACTCTCCCTGACCAGACGTTTCCCTCTCCTGACTGTTACCCATTTATCTGTCTCCCCAGGACCCGGTGTGACTGCTTGCCTGTAAATCCCCTCTATCATCTCCTCACTCTCCCTGACCAGACGTTTCCCTCTCCTGACTGTTACCCATTTATCTGTCTCCCCAGGACCCGGTGTGACTGCTTGACTGTAAATCCCCTCTATCATCTCCTCACTCTCCCTGACCAGACGTTTCCCTCTCCTGATTGTTACCCATTTATCTGTCTCCCCAGGACCCGGTGTGACTGCTTGACTGTAAATCCCCTCTATCATCTCCTCACTCTCCCTGACCAGACGTTTCCCTCTCCTGATTGTTACCCATTTATCTGTCTCCCCAGGACCCGGTGTGACTGCTTGCCTGTAAATCCCGTCTATCATCTCCTCACTCTCCCTGACCAGACGTTTCCCTCTCCTTACTGTTACCCATTTATCTGTCTCCCGATGACCCGGAGTGACTGCTTGCCTGTAAATCCCCTCTATCATCTCCTCACTCTCCCTGACCAGACGTTTCCCTCTCCTGACTGTTACCCATTTATCTGTCTCCCGAGGACCCGGTGTGACTGCATGCCTGTAAATCCCCTCTAACATCTCCTCACTCTCCCTGACCAGACGTTTCCCTCTCCTGACTGTTACCCATTTATCTGTCTCCCCAGGACCCGGTGTGACTGCTTGCCTGTAAATCCCCTCTATCATCTCCTCACTCTCCCTGACCAGACGTTTCCCTCTCCTGACTGTTACCCATTTATCTGTCTCCCCAGGACCCGGTGTGACTGCTTGACTGTAAATCCCCTCTATCATCTCCTCACTCTCCCTGACCAGACGTTTCCCTCTCCTGATTGTTACCCATTTATCTGTCTCCCCAGGACCCGGTGTGACTGCTTGCCTGTAAATCCCCTCTATCATCTCCTCACTCTCCCTGACCAGACGTTTCCCTCTCCTGACTGTTACACACTTCTCTGTCTCCCGAGGACCCGCTGTGACTGCTTGCCTGTAAATCCCGTCTATCATCTCCGCACTCTCCCTGACTAGACGAAGGTCATCCAGCTGCCTCTCTACTTCCCTAACGCGGTCGCTAAGGAGCTGTAGCTCGAAGTAGCTGGCGCGGAAGTGGCCGACTGGAAGGCTGGGATTCTCCCGGACATCCCGCATCTAACACCCAGCAGAGAACACCGGACTCACAGACAGACTTCCTGTTCTGTTCCTCACAGGCAGCTCACCTGTCCTCGACCCGTTTTCGCCGAGGCCTGAATGAACCAAAGGCCTACCGCTCTGTCTCAGATTACTCCTTTAATAACCGGTCCTCTGATGAACGCTCCGCTCGGCAGTGTCTCCTTTTTATGCCTGAACCTGCCCTGTTGTCCAGCTGACGATTATTGTCCCAGTTACAGCGACTGACAGGCCACGTACAGTGGACTAACGCTCTCCATGCCACATTTTTAAATAACCGCCCGCAGACCCTCGAGAAATCCCACTTCTTAAACGTCCTTTGACGCCGCCGATAGGCAACGTACATTCTCTACCGGTCTCTACTTCTATTTCTCTCTCTCTCTCTCATCTCTCAGACGGTCTGAACTTTCAGACCTCCCTCTCTGTCAATCTCTCTCTCTCTCTCTCTCTCTCTCTCTCTCTCTCTCTCTCTCTCTCTCATCCCGCTCGGTCCCTATCCCTCTCACTCCATCCTTCCTCTCTGTCCCTACAGCCTTCTCTCTCCTCCCTCGCAGTCCCTACCCCTCTCTCTCTCTTCAATTCCAACATGACCTCCCTACTACTGTACTTATTGCCCTGACTGTTGAAGCGCTGCTCGACAGACGGTTTCTTCACCGCCCTGTCTACCTGTGACTCCAGCTTCAGAGAACCGTGCACTTACACCCCTGGATCCCTCTGTTCTACAACACTCTCCACGGTCCCTGCCTACTTGTGACTCCACTTTCAGAGAACCGTGTATCTATACCTCTGGGTCCTTCTGTCCTACATCACTCCCCAGGGTCCCTGTCTACCTGTGACTCCAGCTTCAGAGAACCGTGTCCCTGTACCCCTGGATCCCTCTGTTCTACAACAGTCTCCACGGTCCCCGTCTACCCGTGACTCCACTTTCAGGGAACCGTGTACCCTTATACCCTTGGGTCCCTCTGTTCGACAATACTCTCCAGGGTCCTGTCTACCTGTGACTTCTGTTTCAGGTATCAGGGTACCTCTCGCCCTACATTAGATAATCTTTCCCAAGTTTCCTCCCGTTGACCGTGCAAGCCCTACCCTGTTGTTTGTCTTCCTGAAATACTATAGCTCAAACTAAATTGCATCTGGTTCTGCCCGGTCGACTTCCCCGGCGAATTGAGATCCCACTGTAGGTGAAATCTGTCTTCACTGTTTAAAACGACATCAACGTTAATGCCGTCTGCAAGCTCACCTACTGCGTACTGTGTAATCTGCTATAAATGGTCGATATAATTGACAAAGATCGATCGTCCCACCACCGACCACCCGTGAACAGCGCTAGTGACGAGCTTCCGGTCTGAGAAACGGACTGCAACACTAAACCGTGTCTGCGATCTCCGAGCCAATTGGGTGAATGCGGGTCGGTGGACTAGGTGACAGTAAGCGCTCTGCAAGGACCAGAAGGGCCGAGATGGCCTCTTTCACTGCTGTGATTGTTATATGGTTATATATATGAACGATCTGAATGTGAATGGAGGTGAATGGTTTGGTATGTTTGCAGATGATAGGCTGATGGATGTTGAGGATCGCTTAGAGGATCTGCATTCAATTCCATAGGTCACGGATCAGTTTCCGTTATGGGGTGGAGGAATGGCAGATGGTGTTTAACCCGGCGATACGTAAAATTTTGACCCTGGTAGGCGAAATGCTCAGAGATAGCAGAAGATCAGAAGAGTTCCAGACGGTATCATTCCCAAATGTGAAACGTCTAACACAGGAGGGAATGCATCCCGGACAGCATTGCCGGCCGAAGGGCCTGTTCCTCTGCTGTACTGGCTGGTCTACGATGCAGGATGTTCGAAACACACAAAACATTGTCAAATGTCCAGGTTCTCACAAGTCTTTGCCGCAGACAGCAGAGTTCCCTGTGCGGATACGTGGGTAACACCACCAGTCATGACGTCCACCGGCCTCTGTGTTCCGTGGACAAGCCAGTAGGGAAACTCAATTCCCAATTCACTGTGAATCCCGGTCATCGCAATCTTGTGAATGGATCTCCCATGAGAGAGACTTTGTCAAAGGCCCGTCTACAGTCAACACTTTATCTCTCCATTGAACCGCGTGATCAACCCGAGATCCCTTTCCCTGTCGACAGTTAAGGGTTCTGTCGTTAACTGCCTCCTGTCCAGTGACATTTAACTCCCCAAAGGAAAATACCTCACAGTTACCTGACCTAAACTCCGTTTGCCATTTTCCACCCAGATCTACTACTGATCCAGACCCCACCGAAACTATTGGCGATCTTCCTCACTGTCCACAACACCACCAGTCTTTGTGTCGTCTGAGATTTTACAACCATCCATCTCTATTTTCATCCAGATCAAAAACATCAAAAACACCGGATTGTCCGGTTGTATATGAATACCATTTCGCACCATCGTTTTTCTTCTTTTCTTATATTTTTTTAAATATATTTTATTTAGTTTTTCATTGAAAAACAGTTCGGACTAGGGTCTTCCGAACATTCAGGCCGCGCTGCACAACAATTCTCCGATTTATTCCTTTCCTAATGACTGTTAAATTTACAATAACCAATAAATCGACCAACCGGTATGTCTCTGTACAGTGGGGGGAAACCAGAGCGCCCGGAGGAAATCCACACGCTCGTGGGGAGAAATTGGAAACTCCTTGCTGAAGCGACGGGAATAGAACCCGGGTCGCTGGTTCTGTAAAGCGCTGCGCTAACCATCACATGCCCGTGCCGCCCTTCTCCTTGACAGCAATCACTAAACATACAAAACGCAATGGAGTCCCCGAAAATCCCCACAACATGTTAATCCCCACAAGACGGTCATTGATCTTATGTGTGAAAAAGGAAAAAGGCGGGCGAGCAATAATACAGCTACGGTAAATAATAAACTTGTGTCACTCTCTCTTTCCACTCTTTCACGCACCTCTCTCTCGCTTCTTTGTCCGTTTCCCCTCTTTCCCACATTTTTCTCCCCTCACTCTCTCTCTCTTTCCCAATCTTTCTCTGTCTCTCTCACACATCCCACTCCCCATTCACACAGAACATCGCTTCCTCTTCTCACGCGGCCATTTCCTCTCCCCTTTCTCTTCTCGTTTTCTCTCCCCCATTCTCTCACATTTTCCCGCCCATCGCCGCCCTCTCACCATCCCCTGAATTCTCCTTCTGTTTCTCTGAATGGCGTCTCCACAGGTGCGCATAAACAGGAGCCGAATGAGAACATTGGAAATAGACCGGACCGTAAGATCTGCCTACACAGCCTAGTGACGTCCGTCCTCTTCGTGGCCGTGGTCGGGCTGTCGATCTATGGTGAGTCGAACGGACTCCGGTTGGAGTCAGACCGTAAAATAACAAAGTGGAATAAAACATGAGTGTAAAACCTCACAGTGACCCGGACTCACCGATGAACGTGTACTTCACCATGACACTGACACATACCGTTCCGGGACTCCATGACACTGTCACACCCCTCACCGTAGAACTGACACTAGCTTTCCTGTACAGGGACATATCTCCCACCATGACACAGTTACGTCCACACCGTGACACCGAGAAAAGCAAGTCTGAATCCGGACGGCCAATTCCCCGTGCATACCTGGATAACCCTCCCCTGAGGGACCCAGTCAAAAGCCCCCGGCTCCAACTTAATCGATCACATTCGGGAGAGGTGACAAAATCTCTGGATCAGAGAGACGCTTATCAGCCCTGGCAAGAGAAGGGATTTGGACTCTCAGCAATTAGGCTCACTGTAACTGGGAATGAGAGAGGGAGGGATGATCGTGGTGGAAGGAGAGGCCGCGGCTGGTGGGTGGAAGGGAGTCCCAGTGGGGGACCAGCTGAATTCACCCACACAGTGAAAGAGAACATGGAAAATAGTTCGAACCATGGGATCTGACTACTCCGCCTCTTTACGTCCGCCCTTATCGTGATTGTTTCCGGTCTCTCGACCAATGGTGAGCCAAACGGGATCCAAATGTAAATAATTTGTTATTGTAAAACACGACAGAGACACCGAGACGCCCTTCACCGTGACACTGAGGCATCACTCACTGTGACACCAACACGCTCCTCAACCCGACCCGTCGAGCTCCGCACCGTGACAAAGACTCACATATCACTGTAACACCCTTCAACGAGACAGTATCACCCCTCAACATAACACCGATGCACAACTTACGTTGTACACCCCGTGACATTGATCCACGCCTCAGCGTGAAACTGTCACACCCACCGTAGCCATGACATGTCTCTCACCGTGACTCAGACACACCTCTCTCTGTGAGACCAGCGCATCACAAACCGTGACACAGTTACTCTACACACCGGGACACCCACACGCCCCTCACTCTGAGATTTCCCTCGCAGTGACATCGAGAAACACTTCATTATGAACCGCCTCAACTCTCGACAGTGCACCTAAACTCCTATCACAGTGACACCGACTCCTTCCTCAGAGCAACTCGAACATGCCCCGCACGATACTAACGCAGACCCCCCTTGTACCATCAACAAACCCTTCAGCGGGACATTGATATACCCCTCAGCGTGACACAGACACCCCTCTCAATGTGGCGCTGACGCCTCCCACTGTGTCACCAGCACATTCTTCACTGTGACACCCTTCACCGTGACACTGACACCACACTCTCTGTGACCCGTTCGGTAGCGTGACGCTGACTCGCGTGTCACTGTAAATGCTAATAATCCTTCACCATCTCTCTCAGTGTCACAGATTCGTCAGTCTCAGATCACATCCAGCCGAAACTTACAGCTCCTTCGGGAAGAGTATCGCGAGATGAACAGGACCCAGCGCCAATGTCGACTACAAGTCCTTGAGTTAAACTCAACCCTTGAATCCACAATATCCGAGAATTCCCTCCTGAATCTGACCCAGGGAACCTGTCTCAACTATCTTTCTGCGCTCAACTCTAATCTGTCCGTTCTTAAACGAAGAAACACTGAACTTCGTAACCAAGTTATTCAGGTGAAAAAGAAGTACAGATCTGCCAACGAAACCAAGGCTCAAATTTGTCAATTGTTGACCGGCACAAGAGGTGAGGCATAATCATACTCTTTCTCCAGTTCCTCATCACAGGGCAGGCATGGAGAGAGGAAGCGTCTCTCTGTGCTTGACATCTGGACTGTGTGAAGAGATGGTATGGAGGGTGATTCACTCTGTGTTTGACCCGGTGAGTGTGTGATAAGACGGTGTGGAAGGAGTTGGATAAAAAAAATGGCTTAAAGGAAGATAACAGAGTGTAGTTGTGGAAGGAAAGTATTCTGCCTGGAGGTCAGTGACTCGTGGAGTCCTGGACCCCTGCTATTTGTGATTTTTATAACTGACTTGGATGTAGAGGTGGAAGGATGGGTGAGTAAGTTTATGCACGACACAAAGGTTGGAAAAGTTGTGGATGGAGCTATATGTGGTCGAAGGATACAAGAGTATATATACAGGCTGCAGAGTTGGGCAGAAAAATGGCAGATGGAGTTCAACCCAGACAAGTGTGAGGTGATGCATTTTGGAAGGACAAACCAGAAGACTGAGTACAGGATTAATGGTCAGTTACTTAAAAGTGCGGATGAACAAAGGGACCTGGGGTTTAAATCCATACATCCATCAAGGTCGCTGCACAGGTTGATAGAGTAGTTAAGAAGACCTATGGGATGCTAGGCTTCATCAACAAAGGATTGAGTTCAAGAGTAGAGAGTTCATGTTGCTACTCTACAAATCTCTGGTGAGACCGCACTTAGAGTATTGTGTTCACTTCTCGTCACCTCATTATAGGAATGATGTGGACGCTATGGAGAGGGTGCAAATGAGATTTACCAGGATGTTGCCTGGATTGGAGAAACAGTCATATGAAGCTAGTTTAACAGAGCTGGGACTTTTCTCTTTGGAGCGTAGAAGAATAAGAGGGGACTTGATAGAGGTCTACAAGATTCTGAGAGGCATAGATAGATTGAATAGTCAATACCTGTTTCCCAGCACACCAACAGCAAATACCAGAGGACATATGTACAAAATTAAGGGAGGGAAGTTTAGGGGAGACATCAGGGGTAAGTCTTTTACACAGAGGGTTGTGAGTGCCTGCAATGACTTGCCAGGAATGGTGGTGGAGGCTAAAACATTAGAGGTATTTAAGACCCTCTTGGAGAGGTACATGGATGAATGAAAAATATAGGGTTATGGAGTAGTGCGGGTTTAGTAATTTTTTTAAGGACTATATGGGTCAGCACAACGTGGAGGGCTGAAGGGCCTCTACTGCGCTGTAATGTTCTATGGTTCTATGGTTCTATGGAGTAACACAGATAAACTGACCCCGGAGGAGTGTGACTGGACGTCGTGCAGGAAATTTCACTACACGTCTGAACGCTGGAATGTGTGATGAGGCCATGGCGAAGGAGATTCACTCTGTGTCTGATCCAGACAGTGCGTGACGAGGCTTTGCAGAGGTAGAAAAACGATGTGTCTCACTCCGGGAGTGTGTGATCGGAAGATGTGCAGGGAACGTAAAGCTCTGAACTCACCCCGTGTGTGTTTGATGGAACTCTGTGTTCGATCCATTTGTGTGTGATGAGAAGCTACTACGGGATGTGGGGTGGGTAAATGCCTTTCGTGCGGGGGGAGGCGGGGGGTGTTATGTGTTTGCCTGACACCGGTAACGGTGAGTCTGGATGGTGTACCTCTCTGTGTCAGATATCTCTATGATAGGACGGTGCGGAGTGAACTTCTCTCGTTTACTGACCCCTGTGATGTCACCGGGTGGAAGGAGCATCGTACTATGGTTGACCACGGGAGTGTGCGGCGGGATGAAGTAGAGAGTGTTTCATTTCCTATCTGACCACGGGAGGTAGTATTAGGGTAGTGTGGAGGAAGAAGTGACCGAATGATGGGACACAAGGAGTGTGCGATAGTGCTGATTAGCGTTAGGGTCGTGTGTGCTGGGACACTGGGGAAGGAACCTCACTCTATGTCTGACAACGGAAGCGTATGTTGGGAACGTGAGACAAGAGCTTCCTTCTTCGCCTGTCCCCAAGAGTGTGCGACGGGACATTGTGTGCGGAACCCAAACTTCTCTCTGACTGGTCAGGAAGTGTGTGATTGAATTGTCTGCAGGGACTTTCACTCGACAACTAATGGGACGATCCCGAGGTAGTTTCATTTCATGTCTGCTCTCGGGAATGTGTGGCGGGAGACTCACTCTGTGTCTGATCCCGCGAGAGTGTGATGAGACGGTGCGGACGGTGCACAATGTTTTTGACCCTCCGCGTGTGTCATAGGAGAGTGAGAAAGAGCTTCACTCCATTGCTTTCTCCGGGTGCCAGTAATCGGACGGTGCTGAAAGAGCTAAACTGCTAAACTGTGTCTGACCCCTGGATTGTGCGATTGGACACTGTGACATTGGCTTAACTCTGTGTCTCACTCTGGGAATGTGTGATGGAACGGTGTGGATAGAGCTTCACTCTGTGTCTACCCGCAGGAGCGCGTGGTTTGAAAGTGGACAGCGTGCAGTCTGAACCTATGTGTGTGTAAAGTGACTGTGCGGAGAGAGAGAGAGAGAGAGAGAGAGAGAGAGAGAGAGAGAGAGAGAGAGAGAGAGAGAGAGAGAGAGAGAGAGAGAGAGAGAGAGAGAGAGAGAGAGAGAGAGAGAGAGAGAGAGAGAGAGAGAGAGATTCACTCTCTGCACTCTCTGTACCTGACGGTGCGGAGGGAGGTAGGGAGGTTCAGTCTATGTCTGGCCGGAGGTGTGCGTGATCGGACGGTGTGAAAGCAGCGACACCTGCTGTCTGAATCCGGGATTGGACGTTGTTGAGTGTGTTTGACATTTTCTGATCTCAGTCGGTGCAATGGAAGTTATGGAGTGAGATTCACTGTTTTTTGTTCATTATTTGTAGTGCATCCGTGTCCTCAGAACTGGATCAATAACGGAAGTCGGTGTTATTTCATATCCTCCATGGAGAAAGCTTATGATGGAGCAAGGGAACATTGTTCAAACTTTAATGCAAGGCTCCTCGAACTAAATTCAAAAAAGGAAGAGGTAAGTGATTCCCGGGGTCTACGATAGATCGAAATATTCGACACCGTCCCATCACACACTCCCGGGGATAGACACAGAATGAAACTCCCACTGGAAGCACAATCTGAACCCGGTTTATTATCACTGGCATGTGACGTGAAATTTCTTAACTTGAGCATCAGCAATTCAATGCAATACATAACAGAGAGACAGAAAATAATAATAAATAAAATAAAGCATAATAAAAGTAAACAAGTAAATCAAACACGGATATTGAATTGATTATTTAAAGTGTAAAATAAAACAGAAATGGCGTACATTATAAAATGTGAAGTAGTGTCCAAAGCTTCAGAATCCATTCAGGAATCGGATGGCAGAGGGGAAGAAGCTGTTCCTGAATCACTGAATGTAGCTCCTCCATACCGGAGAGTGATGCAGCCTGTGAGGATTCTCTCAACGGTACAACTATAGAAGTATTTTTTTTCGTGTAACCGAATGAAGTCCCACCACGCCGTCCCGTCACACATTCCATCGATCAGACACTTGGTGATGCCACCTCTGTGCCATCTCGTCACATTTTCCCGTGGTCAGGTATGGAGGGAGGATAAATGTGACTCTCAGGTTCGACCAGCATGCGTTAGTCTGGGGGTCGGTGGTGGGGGGTGGGGGCGTTACTGAGAAATCTCGCTTGTGTGATGCGTTGCCCAGTTACGAATCAATCCCACGAAACAACCAACAGTTCACCATTTGCAATTAAACGACTGGGCTTTATGATTCTTCATTTGACTAGCGGGTTAATACAGAAAACAAAGAGAAAAAGGGCCCATTTTAAGGAAACAGTCTAATGCGCTCCTTGGAGCTCACTGTTTTCCCGTCCGTCCGTTCTCCATCGATTTCCCGAGGGCGTGATCCATTCCAAGTCCGCTCAGGCCTGCAGTCTACGATTACCCCGCTCTGGCATCTTCTCTCCCCATCTTCAGCCGAACAAAAACACGCGAGTCCCTCGCTCTAGGGCTCACAGGAAAGAAAACCCCTCCCATCAGGGGACAAAGCCCCTGTCCCATTCCAAAGCCCCCGTTATCTCTCGTCATAGCACAAACCCACTGCTGCTACAGAGAAACCATTACATTAGCAGTGAAACATTTCCCAGTGAGTTGCATGCACATTAATCAAAGGAATTTAATTTCACAGGATTTTGTTTCCACATCCATCGGCTATGTATACAGAACTTACTGGATTGGAAAATGCAGAGACGGGTGAGGTTTGGACTGTTACAGGTTGGTGGTGTGCGAGTGACTCGAGGCCGTGTGGAGAGAATGGGACAGTGAGATTAGTTTGGAGTCTGACACGAGGCCGTTTGGACAGAATGGGATAGTGGGATTAGTTTGTTGACTGACCCACGGTTTTCGGGAGAGAGTGGTGCAGTGGAATTTATTTAGGAACTGACTCGTGTTTGTAAGGGAGAGAGGTGTAGTGGAATTTTTCCGGGGCTGGGAGGCGAGCGCAGATTAGTGGGCTATTTTTTTCGAATATCTCCGGTTGCCTGCTGTACCTGTTTTATCTCTGTTGAAATTGTCTAACCCTTTTTCATAGGAATGTGGACTCTTATCTACTCTACAAGTCCTTTGGATGGTCCAGCTGCAATAAATGCATCGCGTACCAGGGCTACAATAATTGCAAAAGTAATTACAGATTCATCTGCGAGAAGTCGGATATTCCTGCAGAGATCCGAGGTCTCTGTCAACACCCCGTGGGGAAGACTTAAATCAAATGAATGCACCCCACCTCTCCCCATTCAATCTAACCCACTCTCAACCCCCCATCCTTTTACTTCTTCCCAACCTCTCTTCCCCTCCTTCCTACCCCAGTCTCCTCCTTTAATCGCATCCCCATTCTTCACCACTACTCACCCTCTCCCCATCTAGACCACTCTTCACCCTTCCCGCCCCGCTCTCCCTCGATCCCCCCATTTAGTCCCCCTTTCTACTCCTCTCTTTGCCCTTCGCCCCAACTTCCGCTTCTGCTCTGGCTCTGTCCCCCTTGGACCCCACTCTCTGCCTCTCCGCTCTCCGTTCTCTCCACACACTCTCACCTCAATTCTGTGCACTCAGTCTCTCAATTCCCCAACCCAGGTGGAAAAGACTGTGCACATTCACCCTATCTGTACCCCTCCTGGATTCATAACCACAATCCAGGGAATATAGACTCATCCGTCCTTCTTGCCTTCTCTCCGTATCTTCGACTGTCGAGACCCGGCAACATCCTCGTAAACCTCCCCCCGCACTCTTTCCAGCTCAGTGGCATCTTTCCTACAGGAGGGCGACCAGAACTGTACACCGCCCTCCAAGCGCCGCCTCACCGAAGCCTTGAACAACTTCAACGTGACCCAGGGACGATGCAAAGATGTAAAATTAACGTAAATTGGGAGAATTAATAAATACTGCAATGGAGGTGAATACCGAGGGAGTGTTTAAGTGTTCAGGGAGCGTTCGCAATCTGATGGAGGAGGGGAGGCAACTGCTTTTACATTGTTGAGTTTTCAGGCTCCTGTACCCTCTCCCCGATGGTACCGATGAGCACAGGGCATTTCCCGGCGGGAGGGCGTCCTTGCTGGTGGATACGGTCTTCCCGACGTATTCACTTTTGACCATGTCCGCGATGGAGGGGAGGGTTGTTGACGGGCAATAATTGGCAGTCTGAGCCTCAAAGGGAAGGTGACAGCTAACCACACTCCGGTGAATGGGAATGCTGAAATAGGACGCCTGCCGCTGTTCAGTCGGGAACGTGACACCTTCTTCGTGTTTGAGTGAATGTGCTATCTCCACGCAGATGGATTCCACATTCTGCTCCATAGATCCTACGTCGTCTCCGACTATCGCCCTGACCTCAGGCTCAATCAAGAGCGCTACCCCACCTCCTTGACATTCCTGCTCATCCTTTCCTGTTACCTGATATCCTTGGGTATTGAATTTCCAGTCCTCTCCACCTTGTAACCACGGCTCTATAATGACCATTAAATCATTCCCCTTTGTATGGATTTGGGCCACAATTTCACTGGCCTTATTTGGAAAACTACGGACATTCAGATAAAGTGATTTTACACTCATTGTGCTTTTAAAATCATGTCATCTTTCTCTCTTTACACTTGAAGTTTCTTCGCGTCGCTTCACTCCACTCTTACTTTTCTCTTTTTTATCTTTTGATTTTACTTTAACTTCATCCACACTTGTCTCTTATACCTTATCCATACTCCGCCAATCTATTGCATACATACCCGCATTATGTGGCTATCTGGGATCCAGGTCCCATCCCGGTTCAGGTCTAGCCCGTCCCATTGGAACAGTTCCCTCCTTCCCCAGTACTGGTGCCAATTTCCCGTGAATTCAAACCCACTTCTCCCACACCAATCCTTAAGCCACGCATTTAACTATCATCATCTTTACATTAGGCAAATTTCACATGGCTGAGGCTGTAGCCAGGAGATTGCATCCTTTTTGTTTTAGCTTTTGTTTTTAAGTCCGTAGTTGCTTAATTCCCTCAGCAGAAGCGTTTACATCGATCTTCCGATTTGAAATATTGACTTGGTTTCCACCGCCGCCAACCGCAATGTATTCCTCCAATCACCCCTCATGGCAGAAGAAATCCCTCCGAACCTACGGTCTAAATTCCCATCCCTGCATGCTGATGCTTTCCCCGCAGGCCTTTGTCCCGACCTCACCATCTCTCTCCCCATTCACTCGATCGAGGACTTTCAACATTTGATGGGTGACAATGACGTCACCTCTCATTCATCTGAATCCCAGAAAGTACGGGCCCAGATTCAGAAAAAGCTCCTCAATCCCGGAATCATTTTCGCGAAACTCCATTTCACCCTTCAGAACGTCAACACATCCTTCCCTACATAAGGTCCAAAAATAGGTCCATAGTACCCAAGATTAGGCCTCCGAAAAACACCTTAAAATTAAATGATCGTATTTATATGTTAGTCCTCTGGAAAGCAATGAGACCGCTGTATTTGCCTTCCTCACCACCGACTCCAACAATAAATTAACCTTAAGGAAATCCTGCAGAAGGACTCCCAAATCCCTTTCGGCCGCAGATTGTTGAATTTTCTCTCAATTTCGAAAATAGTCCGCATTTTTATTTATTCTACCGAATTGCAAGACCATACACTTCCCGGCAGTCTATTCCGTCAGCCATCGCTTTGCCCATTTCCGCAATCGGTCTCAGCCCTTTTGTAGCCCCTCTGTTATTTGAGCCCTACCTGTGGATGGGTAATGTTATGGCCTGCCTGCACTGACTGTGGTTTCCCGATGAGGAAGTCAAACATTCGGTTGCACAGGGAGATACTCTGACCCAGGATTTGGGGCTTGTTGATTATAATTGAGGAAGTGATTGTGCTGAACGCTGAGCTGTTGTCAATGAACCGCAGTCTGATGGAGATATTCCAATTCTCCAGACGGACCGAGCCCACTGGGAACCAGGACAGTCAAGCCACTGCAGACCTCTTGTGGAGAGAGACAAGGTCAACGGGGTCAACGTGCTGGGCTCAGCAAAGATGCTAATATCCGGGAAATTTTCAAATAATTCGAGAGGCTTTCCGGGTGATAGATTGAACGTACAGAGAGGTAGTTACACGCACGGTGCAGGGCACAAGAAACTATAGATCGCACGAGGGGGCACTGTTTTAATCTGCTTGAAAGCGGTTACAGAGGAGATGTCAGGGGTTTTTTGTGTTTACGTAGTGTTCGTGGAATTGCCTGCCGGCGCTAGTGGCTGTCGCGGTTACGATAGGATCTTTTAAGAGACTCCTGGACAGGGAAATGGAGCCTCGAAAATATGGTGCTATGGTTTACCCTTGGTAGGTTCCAAGATAAGTGCATTTTCGGCAATGCTTTCTGGGCCGATGGGCCTCTATTGTGCAGTTTGTTGATCGGAAATGTTGTCACCGAGCTACACTGACTGTGGGTTCCCAATGGGGAAGTCAAACATTCTGTTGCCGATGGAGATGCACTGCCCCGGATGCTCAGATTGTTGATAAGAACTGAGGAAATTATTCTGCTGAACTCTAAGCTGTTGTCAAGAAACAGCAGCCCCGTGTGGGTATTGCAAATGTCCAGAATGCCCAAGGCCCAATGGAAAGCAAGTCAGATCGTGTCCCACTTGGCTACCAGTGGCATGGCTAGGAGGAGTGACGAGGGAGTAGAGGGATAAGGGTTAAAGGGCAGGATCTCCAGGGTAGTGATCTCAATCTTGAAAACCGAGCACCGTTCACGCCGGGCCAGAGCCAGTGAGATTATACAGTTTACACTCATGGGTGTCAACTAGTTCCAGAGGGATGGGCCCAAAGTGCCAGAACAGTTATTGGAGAGGTTGTGGAGACGGATGTTGATAAGAAATCACAAAAAGATGGAAATCAGATGGTTGAGATCACTGCAAATATTGTCCCGGGCTGCACACATTTCAATGCAGAAAGATCGACATTGACTGAAAACAGTACTGAGGATGAGGTAACTGGTTTTACAAACCGAGGCAATTTGTACTGAGGAGAGGCTGTTGAGGGGGAGACATTGCAGTCAATCGTCTGAGATTCCTGGTAAATTGTGGACACCATCGAAAAGGATGAATACAGGACTGAAGGCATTAACGTGCGGATTATAATGGATAAAGTGGTGTTTCCGTGGCAGGAGACAAAGTGTGGGAATGAACGGAGACTTATTGAGGTTTACTGCCGGTCACTCTGCAGGGGCTCTGACAGGAATATTTCAAATGTCATTAGAAACGGGGATGGTGTCGGAGGATTGGCGAATTGCTCATCCGGTTCCATTGTTTGATAAGGGTTCTCAGAGTCAATCTAGCAATGATCGGCCTGTAAGTCTGACGTCAGTGATGGGTAACTTAGTGGAAGGTATCCTTAGAGATGGCATATATAATTATCCGAATGCACAAGGTCTGATTAGGAACAGTCAAAATGGATTTGTGCGAGGACCGTCATGTTTGACAAAACCTATTGAATATTTTGAAGAGCTTACAAGGAAATTTGACGAGGGTTATGTAGTGGATGTTGTCTCTATGGACTTCAGTAAGGCCTCTGACACGGTTCCACACGGAAGCTAATTTAGGAAGGTTCAATCGTTAGGTATTAATATTGAAGTAGTAAATGGATTCAATAATGGCTGGATGGGAGATGCCAGAGTGTAATGGTGGATAACTGTTTGTCAGGTTGGAGGCCGGTGTCTAGTGGTGTGTCTCAGGGATCTATACTTGGTCCAATGTTGTTTTTCATATATATATTAATGATCTGGATGATGGGATGGTAAATTGGATTCGTAAATATGTAGATGATATTAAGATAGGAGGCCTTGTATATAATGAAGTCGGTTTTCAATGCTTGCAGAGAGATTTAGGCTAGTTAGAAGAGTGAGCTACAAGATGGCAAATGGAGTTTAATGTTGATAAGTGTGAGGTGCTACTTTTTGGTAGGACTCATCAAAATAAGTCATACATGGTAAATGATAGGGCATTGGCGAATGCAGTAGAACAGAGTTATCTAGGAATTATGGTGCACAGTTCCCTGAAAGTGGAATCGCTTGTGGAGAAGATGGTGCAGAAATCTTTTGGTGTGTTGGCCTTTATATATCAGAGTGTTGAGTGTAGGAGTTTGGATGTAATGTTAAAATTGTACAAGCCTTTGATGAGTCCAAATTGGTAGTATTGTGTACTGTTCTGGTCACTAGAATGTTATCTCCGTTTCAGCATCTAAGTTACAGAGAAATATTGAACAAGTTAGGTCTTTATTCTTTGGAGCGTAGAAGATTGAAAGAGGGGACGATAGAGGTATTTAGCGTTAAGAGGGGTATAGATAGAGTTGACGTGGATAGGCTTTTTCTATTGAGAGTAGGGGAGATTCAAACAAGAGGACATGAGATGAGAGACGGGGGCAAAAGTTTAGGGGAAACGAGAGGGGCTTTACGCAGAGAGTGGAAGCTGTGTGGAACAAGCTTCCCGTAAGAGTGGTAGAAGCAGGATAGATTTAGTCATTAAACAAATGGATGGGTATATGGACAGGAAAGGGATGGGGTTATGGGCTGAGTGCAGGTAGATGGGACTATGTGTTGAGTCAGTGTTCGGAATGGACTAGAAGGGCCGCGATGGCCTGTTTCCGTGCTGTAATTGTTGCATGGTTATTTGGTTATTAAATCTCCTCCTTTCTTTTTGTTTGGTTATAAAAACTCCGATGCAGCTTCTCTGTGACTTCAACACTGTTTGTTGATCGGAAATGTTATGATCGAGCAACACTGACTGTGGTTCCCCATGAGGAAGTCAAACATTCTGTTGCAGAGGGAGATGCACTGTCCCGGATCTGGAGCTCGTTGATAAGAACTGAGGAAATGTTTGTGCTGAACTCTGAGCTGTTGTCATTAAACCACATCCTGACGTCGCTATTGCAATTGTCCAGATGGTCCAACGCCCAGTGGGGAGCATGTCAGATCGTGATCCATTTGACTACCCATGCCATGGGTGGGACAAGAAACGAGGGGATACAGGGAATTAGTTTAAAGCGCAGGACCTTCAAGGTAGTGATGAAGCACAAGTCACGTGCTAGTCAGTCAATAACCAGAAGGTTTATACAGTTCACACTCATGGGTGCCAACCAGTTCCAGAGGGATTGGAGCCAGAGTGGCAGAACAGTGACTGGAGAGATCGTGGTGGCGGACGGCCTGAGAGAGCGATGTCCCAGTGGTTGTCTGTTTGGCTGTACGTCTGCCGCTTGACTCAGAAGGGGTGGGGAAGAAGGGACAAGATGTGGTAATCGGGGATTCGTTAGTTAGTGAAACAGACAGGAGGGTCACTGTGCCAGAAAGCGGCTCCTGGATGGTGTGTTGCTTCCCGCGCGCCAGGGTCCGGGTTATCTCACACCGAGTCCTCAGCATTCGTAAGTGATGTGGACCAAAGCCAGAAGTCTGTTTACTGAAGAGGTGTGATTAATTTCCTTCTGAATTTTCTGAGGGAGAAGCATAATTCACATGCATCCGTATCACAAACAGCTGGAGATAATGGCTGGGATGCCTGCAGAGAAGAGCTGTCTGAAGTTTCTGGTAATTATACATAATGAGCAGTTTAGATATGTCCCACAGAATAGGTTATTCTCAAATGGCAACGGTAGGCAACCGTGGCTGACGAATAAATTTAAGGACTGCAGTTAAACCCTGGAATGTTCTAGGATTATACGTTCTATATAAGGTGGCAAATATGAGTGGGAAGATGGATGATTTGAAAGCTTTTAAAATTGAACAAAAGGCAACGAAAAAGGCAATAAAATTGGAATAAAAGTGGAATACTGTGGCACAGGATCCAATAATATTAATCTGGATACTATAAGTTTATTTTTCAGTGATGCAACGTTTAATAGGAAGGTGAGAGTTGATTTTGATCCACTGGAAAATAATGCTGGTGACACAAATCAGATGAATGAGTGACAGAAATGGCAGATGAGCGCAATCTGTACTTTGCATAGGTCTTCACAGTAGTGGGAACTAGCAGTGCACCAGACACCAGTCAGTGTCAGGGAGAAGGCGTGAGTGTCATTGCGATTACAGAGGGCAATGTGCGAGGCGAATAAAACTCAAAGGTCTTACGTGGGTAAGTCGACGGGAACAGACAACCCACATCTCAGAGTCCTGAGAGAGGTTGCGAAAGGAAAACCGATGCATTGGTCATAATCTTCAAATTCACCTAATTCCCGGAGGGCTGGAAAATTGCAGATATCGCTCCACTCTTTGAGCAGTAAGGAAGACTAAAGAACTGAAATTATAGGTCAGTCAGCCGAACCGCAGTTGATAAGAAAGTGTTGAAATCTATTATTAAGGATGAATTTTCGAGGTTCTTGGAGAGGATTGATGAAGTAAGTCAAAGTCAGCATGGTTACTGCTGAGAGAAATCTTGCCTGTCAAGCCTGTTTGAGTTCTTAGAGGAAGTAACGAACAGGGTGGACAAAGGAGGGACAGCGGATGTCACTGTGAGTGTCTGTGAGTGTGAATCGTGCCGGACAAGCCTGTTAGAGTTCTCAGAGGGAGTAACAAACCGAGTGGACACAGGAGAGACAGTGGATGTCACTGTGAATGTCTGTGAGTGTGAATCCTGCCGGACAAGCCTGTTAGAGTTCTGAGAGGGAGTAACAAACCGAGTGGACACAGGAGAGACAGTGGATGTCACTGTGAGTGTCGGTGAGTGTGAATCCTGCCGGACAAGTTGTTAGAGTTGTCAGAGGGAGTAACAAACCGGGTGGACACAGGAGAGACAGTGGATGTCACTGTGAGTGTCGGTGAGTGTGAATCCTGCCGGACAAGCCTGTTAGAGTTCTCAGCAAACCGAGTGGACACAGGAGAGACAGTGGATGTCACTCTCTTGGAATTTCAGAAGGTATTTGATAAGGTGCCACACAAGAGGCTCCTTAACAAGACACAATCCCGTGGCGTTAAGGGAAGGACACTGTCATGGATAGAGAAACGTCTGGCAGGCAGGAGGCAACGAGAAGGAATAACAGGGGCCTTTTTCTGGTTGGCTGCCAGTGACTGGTGGTGTTCCCCAGTAGACAGTAATCAGCACACATTTTTCACATTGTTTTATAATTATTTGAATAATGATTTGAATGGTTCTGAGGCAAATTTTGCGGATGTTACAATGATAGGTGGAGGGGAAGGTAGTGCTGAGAAAGCAAAACGATTGCAACAGGACTTAGACAAATGGGAAAAATAGCAGGAATGTGGCATAAGGAATTCAGTGTTCGGGAATATATGATAATGCCTTTTGGTACAAGTAACATTAGGGGAATTATTTAAATGTGGAGAAGTTTCAAACACCATAGGTGCAGAGGGACTGGTTGAGTCTGGGTTAAGAAGGCAAATGCAATGTTGGCATTTATTTCAAGGGGAAACGAATATGTAAGAAAAGAGATGACGGGGAGACCTTTTAAGCAACAACAAGAGCGCACTTGGAGTATTGGCAAAAGATTTGGGCTCCATATCTCAGAAAGGATGTGTCGTCTTTGCAGAGAGTCCAGACGAGGATTACGAGGAAAATTCTGGAAATGAAGGGGTTAACATATAAGGAGCGTTCGGCAACTTTGGGCCTGGACTCACTGGAATTCAGAAGAATACGGGATAATCTAGTTGAAACTACCGAAAGTTGAAAACACTGGATTGGGTTTATGTGGAGATGATGTTTCCTCTGTTGGGGATATCCAGAACTGGAAGGCCTACGCCCAAAATTGCGAGGTGTCCTTTCAGACCAGAAGCAAAGAGCAGTGCTTGCAGCTGGACAGAAGCGAGTAAGCGGAATGTTCTGCCACAAACCATGGTGGAAGCCAAGCCAGTCATTATATCTATGGGGACTGTTTGACATGATTTCCAATGTCAGCGATTACATTTTTTTCTAAGGGAACCAACACGACTCGTAATACCACAAATGAGACCTCTCCAGTGCCTTGCAAAGCCTAAAACATAAATCTTTACTCTTATTTGCTGGACATCTGGAAATGAATGCGAACATTGCATTTGTTTTCCTTACGACTGCCGACAGTTGTAAATTAAATGTGAAGGACTAATGCACCAGGACTCCAAATCCCATTGCGCCGCAGATTGTTGATTTTGTTTAAGAAAATAGACTACACTTTTATTTTTTTTTCCGGCAAAATGCATGAACATACATTTCCAGGCACTGCATTCCATCTGCCAGTACTTTGATCAGTTTTCTAATCTGTATAAGCTGGGCAGCTTCTCTGTTAATTCAACACTACCTGTAGATCGGAAATGTTATGGCCGATCTGCACGGACTGTGGTGTCTCGATGAGGAAGTCAAACATTATTTTGCAGAGGGAGATACAACGGCCCGGGATTTGGAGCTTGTTGATTAGAACTGAGGAAATGACTATGTTGAACGCTGAGCTGTTTTTCAATAAAGCACAGCCTGACGTAAGTATTGCTATTGACTAGATGGTCCAAGGCCCAGTGCAGAGCAAGTAAAATCTTGTTCCATGTGAGTATTAATGACAGGGATAGGTTCTTGCCTGACTAGCACGTGGCACGGAATTCAAAACTGAGATCTTGATATCTTGACCTTTAACCTAACTCCTCCCACTGCCTCGTCATTCGTCATACCCATGCCATCGGTGTCCAAGCCAAACACGGTCTGACTTAGAAACATAGAAACATAGAAAACCAACAGCAGCAAACAGGCACTTCGGCCCACAAAGTTGTGCCGGACATGTCCCTACCTTATGAATGACTAGGCTTACGCATTGCGCGCTATTTTACTAAGCTCCACGTACCTATTCAAAAATCTCTTAAAAAACTCTATCGTAACAGCTTCCACCATAGCTGCCGGCAGCCCATTCCACGCATGCACCACTCTGAGTAAAATACATATTCCTGACATCGCCTTTGTAACTTCTCCGCAGCAGCTTAAACCTCTTGTGTCCTCTTGTGGCAACCATTTCAACCTTGGAGAAAAAGAAAAAAAAAACTCTGATTATCCGCACGATCAATGTCTCTCATTATCTTATACACATCTGTCAGGTCACCTCTGTCCTCCGTCGATCCAAGGAGAAAAGGCCGAGTTCATTCAAACTATTCTCATGTGACATACTCCCCAATCCAGACAACATCTTTGTAAACCTTCACTGTACCCTTTCATGGCTTCCACGTTTATCCTGTAATGAGGCGACGAGAACTGAGCACAGTACTCCAAGTTGTTTCCGACCTGGGTCCTGTATAACTGTACCATTACTTCTTAGCTCCTAAATTTAATTCCACGATTGATGAAGGCCAATACACCATTCGTCTTCTTAACCACTGAGACGAACTGCGCAGCTGTTTTGAGCGTCCTATTGACTCGGACCCCATGATTCATCTGATTGTCCGCACTGATTAATACTAGATTAATAGAGATTATTACCATCTATAATACTATAAACTACAATACTATAGATTAATATCATATTCCGCCATCATTTCTGATCTACCAAAATATAGCACTTCACACTCATCTGGGCTGGACTCCATTTGCCACTTCTCAGCCCAGTTTTGCATTAGCTCAATACCCCGCTGAAAACTCTGACAGTCCTCTACATTATCCACAACACCACCATCAGTTGTGTCATCAGCAAACTTACTAACCCATCCCTACACTTCCTCATCCAGGTCATTTATAAAAATCACGAAGAGTAAGTGTCCCAGAACTGATCCCTGAGGTACACCACTAGTCAAATATGACCCACCTACAACCAGTCTTTCCCTTCTGTAGGCAAGACAGTTCTGGATCCACAAAACAATGTTCCCTTCAATCACATCCCTCCTTCCTTTCTCAATGAGCTTTGCATGGGGCATCTTATCAAATGCCTTGCTAAAATCCATATAGACTACATCTGCTACTCTTCCTTTATCAAAGTGTTTAGTCACATCCTCATGAAATTCAGTCAGGCTCGTAAGGCAGGACACGCCCTTGACAAGGCCATGCTGACCATTCCTAATCACATTATACCTCTCCAAATGTTCATAACTTCTGTCTCTCAGGTTCTTCTCCAACAGCTTACCAATCACGAGGTAAGGCTCACTGGTTTATAATTTCCTGGGCAATCTCAACTCCCTTTCCTGAATAAAGTAAAAACAGCCACAACTCTCTAATCCTCTGGAAGCTCTCACGTCCGAACTGATGATTCAAAGATCATCGCCAGAGACTCAGCAATCCCCACCCTCGCCTTCCACAGTAGCCTGGTGTACTTCCCATTCTGTCCCGGAGACTTTTCTAAACTGATGATTTTCAAAAGCGCCAGCACATCCTCTTTCTTAATATTTGCATGTTCAAGGTTTTAGTTCTGATGCAACTCATCACTACAATCACCAGGATCCTTTTCCATAGTGAATACTGAAGCAAAGTATTCAGAAAGTACATCTGCTATTTCCTCCGGTTCCAGCACACGTTCCCACTGTCGTACTTGATTGATGCTATTCTTTCACGTCTTATCAACTTGCTCTTCATATACTTGTAGAATGCCTTGGTGTTTTCCTTAATCCTGCCCGCCAAAAGAATTATCATGGCCCCTTTCTAGCTCTCATAATTTCCTTTTTAACCTCCTTCCTGTTAGACTTGTAATCATCTAGATTTGCAACATTAGTTAGCTCTTTGAACCTTTTGTAAGATTTTCCTTTTTTCTTGACTAGAGTTATTACTGCCTTCGTACAGCACAGTTCCTGTACCCTACCCTAGCTTCACTGTCTTATTTGCCTGTCTCATTGGTACGCACCTATGCAAAACTACAAACGAATATCTCTTGAACATTTGCCACATTTCTTCCATACTTTTCCCTGAGGAGACTGTTTCCACTTCAAGCTTCCAATTTCCTGCCCGATAGCCTCATCATTCAACTTTATCCAGTTAAACGTTTTCCCGACTTGTCTGTTGCTATCTCTCTCCATAACGATTGTAAAGGTGATAGATTTGTCATCACTATCTCGAAAATGCTCTCCCACTGAGAGATCTGACACCTGACCAGGTTCATTTCCCAATACTGAATCAAGTACAGACTCTCCTCTTGTAGGGTTATCTACATATTGTGTCACGAAACCTTCTTGAACACACCTAACAAACTGCACCCGAGCTAAAACCCTTGTTATCGGCTCGAGGTTATTGCGGAGGGGTGGGAGCCAGATTGCCAGAACAGTTCATGGAGAATTTGTGGAGGCAGATGGTTGGAAGACCAACGACAATGTTCGGAATCAAATGGTTGCGTTCAGTGCAACTCGTGTCCTGAGCGTCACACATTTCAATGTGGAAGGATCGTCGGGAAAGCCGATAATAGTGCTGACGATAAAGTAACTTGTTTACAAATAGCGGCAAAGGATGTCTGGGCGAAATTAAAGTCAGTCGGCTGAGCTGCAATACAAAACGGTGGAGAAAATCGAAAAGGATAAAATAAAACAAATATGAAAATAATGAACACAGGACTGAATGTGTGGATTTTGAATGTGCGCGGTAACCAAAACACAATGCTGATCTTGCAGGTTGGCATGTATGATGTTGCAAGCATCAATAACGGCTGAAATATTGTAGCTGGAAACTTAATGCTCAAAGATACATATTCTGTCGAAGGCACAGCCAGGAATGCAGAGCTGGGCTCTGTTGGAAAAAGCGAAATTAAATTATAAGAAAGAGAGGCCGTCCAAGCAACAGAGACAAAATGCCGGAAGAACTCGGCAGGCCAGGGAACATCTATGGGAAAGAATACAGACGACGTTTCGGGCCGAGTCCTTTCAGCAGTGACTTGGGGTCGTTAGGTGTTGCGTCATTGAGTGTAGGGATACTGTAATGGTCGGCCAAAAACATCTGATCAGAATTTGATACAGTCACACAAACAGTGGTAAGGATCTGGCCTACAAAGTACAACAGGGCATGGAAAATACATGCCAAAAGGGCAAATTTGCAATCGTCATGGGGAACTACAATATGCAGGTAGATTGTGAAAATCAGGTTGCTGTTGGATTCCAGGGGAGGCATTTCTAGAATGCCGACAATTTGATTTTTTTTCAGCAGTCCCAACTAGGGATCAACTATTCTGCATTGGTTGTTAGTCAGTCAACCATATCTGATCGGAGAGTTGAGACAGAAGAACCCTCGCGGATAAGTGATCAAATTATGAAAAGTTTCATCCTTCTGTTTAGAGGAAGAAACTTAAATCAGATGTATCAGTATTACAGTGGAGGAAAAGAAAAATAATACAGAGGCATGAGGATAATATTGGTTAGAATTGAATGGAAAAGGACACTGGCAGGGATGACGGCAGAACAGCAATGGCTGGAATTTCAGTAAGAATTTCGGAATTAATAGGACATGTACATCCCAAACAGGAAGATCTGTTCAAAAGGAGGTTCCGAGGCTGTCCACTGTTCTGTTCAGATAGGCCTATCATGTGTTTCCTGTCGTGTGTGCAATGTCACCAACTCGTCCCCGCCCACCCCTGTCCTCTCGATCCTTCCTCTTCCATCTGTACCACAACGGGTCTCAGACACACAGACACAGCCGCGCAGTCTCTGAGGCAGACCCAATTCAGACTTCTGGAACGGCCAGAGGTAGGGAGCTGGTGCGGAAGGGAGGAGTAGTGTGAGAGGGAGAGAAAGAGCGGATGAGTTGTGAGGGTTGGAGTGAGGCAGACGGAGGGAGAGGGCAGGTTAGGACAAATAGGGGAGAGGGAAAGAGGAACGGTGTGGGAATGAGAAGAGGAAGCGAAAGAGGGTGTGGTGGGAAGGGCAGATAAATTGAGAAAGGAGACGGATAGAACGAGGGGGAGGGCGGGAAATGGGGATGTGAGAATGTGAGGGACGGCCTGGTATTGCGAGCCAAAAAGCACCTAAACACTTCCCCACCCTCGAAAAGTCGGAGGGAGGAAAGAGTGGCGGGAGATCTGGAAGGTGAGAGAGTGGCAATGGGAGAGTGACGGGGAAGGAGAGAGAGAGAAATGTAGAGGTGGGGTGAGAGAGAGAGAGAGAATCCCGTGCGATAAGGAAGAGAAGATAGACGACGAAGTCTAGGAAGCCTAGAGTATGTTGGGGGTGTGACCTCTGGCTAGTTAGTCTCGAAGTCTCTGTCCTCCCACTATTTCTCACCACCCCGCCCCGCCACTCTCATCTCTCTCAACCACCCTCTCGCAAAACTCAATCTCTCTCCTCCCCGCACTTCCTCACCGATCTGTCGGTCCCTCCCTTTATCGGCGGTCCATTAGGTGTTCGTGGGCGACGGTCTGCCAGTCCGGGTTTCCTCTCCCCACGGTCGCATCCCTTTCAGAAACTCAAAGGCTATACAGGATGGACGAGAGCGAGAACTACGCGAACATGCGGCTCAGAGGATCGGACCCACAAGCTCCTTCGAGAGGTGAGAGGTGCAGAGAGAGGGAGAAAGGTTACCGCTCTCTTTTACCCCGGGAGTGTGAGATAGGACAGTGTTGACGGAGCTGCTTCTGTGCTTGACCGCTGAGAGGTGGGGTGCTCGATCGGTGCTGAGGGCTCTTTACTCGGTGTCTGACCCCAGGAGCATATGACGAGTCGCATTGAAATGAGCTGCACTCAGTGACTGACACAGAGATCTGTGAAGGGACGGTATGGAGAGACCTTCACTGTGTTTCTGTCCAGGAAATGTGCGATAGGACTTGTTGGAAAGAGTTTCACTCTGCGTCTGACCTGGGAGTGTGTGATGGGACGGTGTGGAGGGAGATTCACTCTGTCTCTGACCCCCGGTGTGTGTGATGTGACGGTGTGGAGGGAGATTCACTCTGTCTCTGACCCCCGGTGTGTGTGATGTGACGGTGTGGAGGGACCTTCACTCTGTGTCTGACCCCGGGAGTGTATGATTTGAAGATAACGAGGTAGCCTCACCCTGATTCTCACGCTCAGTGTTGTGTTCCCAGCTGAACCAGTTGTATCGTACGCGGAACTGAATGTCACGGCCCTGTCGGTGCCGCGGGTCCGGAGAGATGGAGGTCAGTTTCATCTTTCATTGATTGTACCTGTTTCGGTGACGTGTCCATTCCTATCGAGAGATGTCAGGGCAAACGTGCAATTGACCCCAATGATTCGCTGCTGTAGAATAGGTCAGAGAGAACCCAAGGTACCTGCCATGATGAGGGAGCTCTGTGGGAGGGTGGGTGTGGAGGGTGGGTCCTGGGACGTACAGTGAGGATTCAGCATCTTGGGAGCGGGGGAGAGGGGAGGTGTTTCGTGTGGATGGTGCCTTCGTGAGGGGATGTGTGGACAATGCCCTGTGGGATGGGGTGAGGAGGCTGTGCTGTGGGAGGGGGCGCTGAGGAGAGGATACTCTGAGATGCGTAGAGTGGTGAGTGTGGCTTGGAATTCGGTGAGGAGTATTCGCTGTGGGAGTGGTCGCTGAGGGGAAAAGGACATTGAGGAGGGAGCACGGTGGGGAGGACGGAGCGGACGGAAGGCCGTGGGAGGGCTCGGAGAGGAGGGAACTCTGTGGGAGGGTCGCTGAGCAGGGGGTGGTCTGGGAGGCGTAGAGTGGCGGGTGTGCCATGGAATTCGGTGAGTAGGGATTGTTGTGGGTGTGGTGCCTAAGGAGAAAGGATCAAAGGAGCATTGAGTAAGGCACGGAGCGGACGGTACGCCCTGGGAGGGGTCGGAGTGGAGGGACCTCCGTGTGAGGGTCGGTAAGACGGGAACACCATTGGAGGATTGATGAAAACGGAGTGTATTGGAAGAGGTTAAAAGGAGAAACACTGTCGAACAGTAGAAAGGATCTCTCAACTTTAGAACCACCTTTCTCTCTGTTCTCTTCTTTCTGTCGCACTCTCTCTCCTCCTCTCCCCGCATTCCCTCCCTTCCCTCCTCTCCTCTGACCTCCACCACCCTTCTCCCACACCACTTTCTGCTCTCCACTTTTTCACCACCTTTTCCCACTCCGCTTCCCTCCCTTCCCCCTTTCTGCCCACTCGCCCTAAACTCGCTTGTCTATCAATATCCCTCTATCTCTCCCCATCCGTCTCTCTACCCCCTTGCATTCTCCCCTCCTCCCCCAACCTATCCTACTTTCCCCAATATCAACCATGCTGCCCTTCTTTCACTTACTTCACTTTCCAAACTCGCCCCTCCGACTCACTACCCCTTTCTCCCTTCTTCACTCTCGCTCTCTCCTTCTCACTCATTTCCTCATTATTTGTTCATTCTCTCACCTCCAGCTATCTCCCTCCCCCTTATCTCCCTGTTCTCGTCCCTCGCCCCATTTTCCAATTATCTCCCACTCCGCAACCTCTTTTCTCTTTCGGTCCCTTCCCCTTTTACCCCTCTCGCTCAGACTTTCTCCTATACCTTCCCCTCTCTCCCAATCTCTCTCTCGCTTCCTCTGTTTCTTACCCTCTCGGTCTCCCACTTTTCTCTCTTACCCTCACTCTCCTATCACCTTCCGCCCTCCTCGCTTTCTCTCGTCTCTCTCCCTCTCGACTCACTCATACCCTCTACCTCCGCTCTCTCATCCACTGCCCCTTACCCTCTCGGTCTCCCACATTTCTCCTGCCATCACTCTCCTATCCCTCCACTGTCTTTGCTCTCTGACGTCAGTCTCCCTCCACCCTCACTCTTACCATCTATCTCCACTCTTTCTTTCTCTGCCACTCTCTCCGTCTCCCCAGCCATTCTCATTCTAATTCTCTCTCTCCTACATTACCGCTCATTGCCTCTGTCGCTTACCACAGTCTTCTCTTTTCCATCCCTCTCTCATCCTCTCTCAACACTTTCTTCCCCCGATCCCGCACCTTCTTTCACTCTGGCTCTCATCGTTTCCCTCCTATACTTAACCCACACTCTCCCTGCTCTCTCTCTCTGTCCTCACTCCTCTTTCTATTACCTTCTCTTTCATTCTCCCTCGCTCTGCGTCCCAGGTGGTTTGAGCTCCATCTACGAAGATGTGAACGTTCCGAACGACGAGCCCGTCATCGATAAGGATCAGGCTCCTCCCATTGCCGCGAGACCGCGTGAGCTGCTAACCAATGCCCAAACAGGTCAGAGTTCACAATTATGACGCCCCTGTGGACATGCCACGTGTTATATGATGAAGTGTGTGTATTTTTAAGTATTTCAAATTTCTCTCCTTCAGCCACTTTTCTGGCATCTCGTTCTGCATACCGACCATCATTTGGGTACAAAAATTAGTCACCAGGGTAGCTAATTAAATTTCTTCTCTTTCTCACCTTCGCCGTGTACACTCTTGTCCGTGATTGTACTGGATGTGACCCTCTTGACATTGTACACAGCTGTGAGGTCACCCGTACACTCCAAGGTCAAAGCCCCTCTGTGAGGTCACTCTTAAGCTCCAAGGAATCAAGTCCTGAAATGCCTGACATCACTTCGTAACTCAATCCTTCGAGCTCGGGCAACATCATGGTTAATCTCCCTCTGCACTCTTTCCAGCTGAGTGGCATCTTTCCCACAGCAGGGCGAACCAAGACTGAGCACCGAAATCCGAGTGCCTCCTCGCCGGCGTCTTGTACAACTGGGATGTGACCTCCCGACTCCCGTACTCAGTGTCCTGACTGATGAAGGCTAGCGTGCCAAACGCCTTCTTCACTGCCCTGTCTACCTGTAACTCCCATCCTCCTACAGACTCCTTCATGGCTCAAAGCTTCCAGCAATCTTCATGCCGTCTGCAAACTGCAACCAGCGTATTAATTCATTCATCCAAGTCTTTGACATAATAGAAAAGTAATCGGACACATCAAGACCCTGTGGAACACCACAGGACACCGTCTGCCAACATGGAAAACCTGCAGCACAACACAGTCCCTTCTGCCAACAAATTGTGCCGAACATGCCCCTACCATAGAAATTATTAGACTTCCCGTTAGCCCTCTATTTTGCTAAGTTCCATGTAGCCGCCCTGGTGTCTCTGAAAACACCCTATTTCTGTGTGCAGCGTACCTATCCATGTTTCTATAAAAGACCCGAGGGTATCTTACCCTAAACGAGATACAACTTTGGAAAAATGTACGTGTTATCACATTAGTGGGAGAAATAAACGAACGGACTATTGTTTAGATAGACAGAACATTCAAAATGCTGAAGTGCTGAAGGTCAGTCTCCAGTTTGAGTCGGGGGTGGAGAAGGCGAGTGCAATGTTGCCATTGATTTCCAGTGGTACAGAATATAAGAACAGAGATGTGATGTTGAGGCACTCGAAGACCACACTTGCAGTATTCTCTGCGGTTAGGGGCTCGTTATGGATATGCTGACATTGGAGAGGTTTCAGGGAAGATTCACCAGAATGGTTCCAGGAATGAGAGGGTTACTGTATGAGTAACATCTGGAGCTATTGGGCTGTATTCCCTGGAGTTCAGGAGAATGGGGGGCAGGATCTTTTAGAAACTTTCCGAATGTTGTAAGGCCTGAATATATTAAATATGGTGTTATTTCCCATTATAGGGAAGACTCGGACAAGAGGTCACGACTTCAGGATTGAAGATGGTCCCTTTAGAACAGAGATGCAGCTAAATTACAAGTTAGTCAGAGACTGGTAAAGCTGTGGAATTTGTTGCAACAAGCGGCTGTGGAGGCCAAATCATTTGGTTCATTTAAGGCAGATATCGATAGTTTCTTGATTAGTCGGGATATCGAAGGGTATTTGCAGTTGCAGCTGGAGTGGGGATGAAGGAATAATTGGTTCAGCCCATGATTCAATGACGGGGCAGAATTGAATAACCGAATGACCTACTTCTTATGGTCTCATGGTCTTCTGGTCTCTCCACAGTTGCACATGAACAACAGTCGAAAGTGAAGATCGGAACTGAACCGGTCCGTCAGATCTGCCTACTCTGCCTAGTTATAGGCGTCTTCCTCGTGATAGTGGCCGGTCTCTCGATCCATGGTGAGTGGAACGGGCTCCGGGTGGAGTCAGACCGTAAATAAAGAGAGTGGAATAAATTGTTACTGTAAAACAACACAATGACACCGACGCGTTGTTTGACGTAACACTAATTATCACCCCTCACCATAACACGGACACACCCCTAACCGTGATAAAAATACGGCCTGTACCGTAACACAATCAAGACTCGTCCTGACACCGACACGCCATTCGCCATAACATCAACAATGCTGTTACTGTAGCACAGTCACGACCTTCAACGAGACACAGATACACTCCTGACTGCGACACTGACACGGCCTTCGCCGAGACACACACACGTGGCAGTAACAATGGCCATACCGCACCCCTCACTGTAACATCGCCATTGCCCTTGACCGTGTCACTGATAAACCTCTCAAGGCAACTCCGAAACACACCTCACAGTGACACCGACACGCTCCTTACCGTGACACTGAGGGACCGTACACCGTGACACCTTCACCCTCCTCAACGTGATCCGCTCTGCTCAGCATTCAGAAGTGATTCAGAAGTCACTGTAACACTGCTTACCGAGACAGTATCCCTTTCCTGCAAAATATCGGTTATGTAATTGCTCACTGAGGCAATAACCCACACCTCACCCTGACACAGGCAAAACTCTTAACGTGATATTCGACACCTAAATTCACAATGACACCGACATAGTACTCTCCGTGACACCGTCACACAGCTCGGCGTGACACTCTCACACACCGTGGCCATGACATGGCTCTCACCGTGACACAGTCATACGCTAGAACACCATGACACAGATACTGCACCCACGGTGACACCACACGGCCTCTCACCCTGACATTTTCTTCGCCCTGACGTCGAGATACACTTCATTGTGACCGGGTACACCTCTCGCCGGGGCACAGAAACACCTATCACAGTGACACCGAAAGGTCCCTCACAGCAACTCGGACATGCCCCGCATGACACTGACGCAAACCCCCATGGTAACAACAAAAACATTCACTGGGACATTGATAAACCCTCAGCGTGACACAGACACGCCCCTCAAGGTGGCGCCAACGCCTCTCACTGTGCCACCAGCACATTCGTCACTGTGACACCCTTCACCGAGACACTGACACAAGACTCTCTGTGATCCGTTCGGTAGCGTGACGCTGACTCACGTGTAAACTTCCTTCACCATCTCTCTCAGTATCACAGATTCGTCAGTCTAATGTCACCCCCGACCGAAACTACCATGAGTTAAACTCAACCATTCAGTCCAAGCTTTCCTCGCTCAACTCTAACCTTTCCGATCTTAAACGAATGCACAACGATCTCCGTCACCAGTTCACTGAGATGGGAACGAAGTACAGATCTGTCAGCGAAACCAAGGCTCAAATCTGTGAATTGTTGACCAGCAGAAGAAGTGAGGCATCATCTCCCTCTTTCAGCCTCTCCTCATCACAGGGCAGGCATGGAGAGAGGAAGCGTCACTCTGTGCTTGACATCGGGAGTGTGTGATGGGGCTACGTGGAGGAGGTTTCACTCTATCACTGAATCCAGGAGAGTGTGATAGGAAGTAGTTTAGATGGATTCACTCTGTATCTGACAGCTGGATTGTGTGGAACAGTGCAGAGGGACCTTCAATCTATGCGACACCAGACTGTGTGATTGGATGTTGTGGGCGGAGTCTGACCATATGAATGTGCCATCGGACGTTATGGGCGGAACTTCACTTTGTGTGTGAACACTGCGGGGTGTGATGGGACGATGCAGAGAGAACTTCACTCTGTGACCCGCCAGGAAGTATATGCTGGGACAAAAGGAGGGAGATTCGCACTGTGTTAGTCTCGGGAGTGTGTGACTGGATCGTGTGAAAGCAGCTTCCCGCTGCGTCTGACGCTTTGCTCTGTGGTGTGTTCAGAAGTTGCAAAGGGTCAATCACTCTCCCTCTGACATTTGCAGTGTTTGCTGAGGGAGTTTCTTTCCGTGTCAGACCGCTGGATGGTGTGATGGGGCCGTGGAGAGAGAGATTCACATTGTGTCTGACCAAGCCTGTGTGTGATTGGACTATGTGGAGGGATTTAAATTCGGTTCTCTGACCCAGGGAAAGCAGAGGTGCGGAGTGGAGGGATCTTCACACTGTGTCTGACACCTGGATTATGTAATGGGACAGTGCCCAGAGAGATTTAACCATTGTCCGCCCACTGAAATCTGTTATTGCACAGTGGAGAAATGAATCCGGGAGTGTGTGATGAGTCCGTGGAGAAAGAGACAAATTCTGCGTCTGACCGTGTGAGAGTGTGATTGGACGGTGTGCAGGGAGCTGGGTCAACTTCGGATCATTTGTGAGACAGAGGCAGTAATAGACAGGAGTTACAGGGAGATAGTTACCCCTAAGAGTCAGGAGAAAGTTATCTAGGTGACTGTCAGGAGAGGGAAGAGGAATAGACAGGAAGAGCAGAGCACCCCTGTGGCTAGTCCCATCAACAATAAGTATACCGTTTTGGATAATGTTGTTGGGTTGAACCTACCAGGGGCAAGTTACAGTGGTCACGTCTCTGGCAACGAGATTTAACCCTCTCAGAAGAGAAGGAGGGAAATGCTGAAAGCAGTAATGATAGCAAATTCAATAATTGAGTGGGGGGGGAGATATGATGCTCTGTTGGACAGATCAAAAATCTCAGATGGACTGTTGCCTCCCTGGTGGGAGGATCTGCGATATCTCGGATCCAGTTCTTAGTATTCTCAAGAGGGAGGGTGAGTAACTAGATGTCGCGGTCCATGTAGCGACCAATGACGTCGACAGGAAGAAGGAGGAGCTCCTCCAAAAAGAGTTTAGGGGGTTAGGTGCAAAGCTGAGGGACAGGACAGGCAGGGTTGGAATCACAGGATTGCTACCTGTGCCACGTGCTAGTAAGACTAGAAATAGGAAGATAGTGCAGCTAAGTACCTGGCTAAGGAGTTGCTGCAGTATGGAGAGCTTCATGTTTCTGGATAACGGGCCTTCTTTCAGGGAATTTGGGACCTATTCCGACGGTACGGGTTGCACCTGAGCTGGAAGGGGACTAGTTCCCCTGCGGGATGGTTTGTTAGTGCAGATAAGGGTGTTTAAACTAGATTTGTAGGGGGAGCGGAATAAAGGTGTTAGAGCAGATAGCGAGGTGGAGGAGGATAAAGGTCATGCGAGAACTGTAAATATAGTACATGGAATAAAGCCAGATCTAATACATAAAGAGGCTTTGAGAAAAGAGAAGCAGAATAAAGGGTGTAAAGCTAGTTAGGTAGAAGTGCTAAAGTGCGTGTACTTTAATACAAGAAGTATCAGGAACAAAGGTGATGAATTGAGAGCTTGGATACATAACAACACACACAAAATGCCGGTGGAACACAGCAGGCCAGGCAGCATCTATAAGGAGACGCACTGTCGACGTTTAGGGCCCAGAACCTTCGTCTACTCAGAGGATTAGGTTCTAAACGGCAATTAAGAATATGGGATAAGGTTAAGAAACACTCTCTCGAAAAATTCTCCAGACTAGAACAGGTCCAGTACATACGGATAAAGACGGCTCGCCACCTGTACACTTATCACAAACAGCACTAATGTTATGGTAAAATCGGAACAATTTAGATTTGACAAGTCAGCCCTATGTACAATCTTAAACTGTAAAAGACAGTGGCGAGCACAAAGCGAAATTGAATTAATTGACTTGAGAATTGAGTCCCAAACTGCATCAGATTAAAAAAAAATACATTTAAGTCATGCTCCCAATCCATTCTAAATTTACCAAAAGGGGCACACCGCAGGGACACTAAATTATCACGAATAAAATGATTAAGCCTTTACCCAGTGGGTTAATAGAAAGTGCAATGTCCGCAACGTTTTTCTCAGGCATCTCAGGAAAATTGGATAACAAAGGATTAAGGAAATGTCAAATTTGAAGGTATCAAAATAAGTGGACATTAGGTGGATTGAACATTGTAGAAAGTTGTTGGAAAGTTTCGAAACAATTATAAATGAAAAGATCTTTAAAATGCCTAATGTCAAAATCACACAAATCATGAAATGTTAAATCTTGCATAGAAGGAAAGAAAAGATGATTAAGCAAGATAGGACTAGAAAGGGAGAAAGCATGAAGACCATTACATTTTCTAAAGTAGGCCCATATTCTCAGAGTATGTCTAATAAGAGGATTAACAATTACTCAAGGCAAACGACTAGGGATTGCAGATCCAAGCAGTCCAGAAAAAGAGAGATCCTCAGTGGAGTTCAAATCCATTGCCACACATTTTGAAGAATCAGACTGGCTATGAAAAAAGGACCAGAAAGTACGACAGCGAACATTAGCTGCCCAATAAAATAAACAGAAGTTAGATAAAGCCATACCACCTTCTTTTTTTTTTAGAATTTTTGGGGTAAATTTTATTAAGTCTAGAACGTTTACTCTTCAATAAATAGGACAAAATAATAGAATCTCAGGAGTCAAAAATTTTTAGAAAAAAGTCATTGGACTAGATTGAAATAAGCATAATAAATTAGAAAGGATATACATTTAAATAACATAAACAATACCTACCAGAGAAATAGATAAGGGTGACTATTGTGACAAACTCTGTTTTGTAGAGTTTAGGAGATTAGCAAAATTTTCACGAAAAAGAAAGTAAATTGAGTATTCACTACTTTAAAAGGGTGGTCACGGAGTATTAATGTCTGTGCTTCTTTAATAATTGGAAAGACTTCACACTTGTGTAGATTGAGTTTATAGCCAGAAAGCTGGCTGAATTGATCAAGAAGTAAAAACATTTGGGGCAAGGCTGTGCACGGATTTCACACAAGTGAAATTCAAGAGACTACCAGATGAGTATATGGAGGAATTTAAGGTGGAGGGTTGATGGGAGGCAGGGTTTAATGGTCGGGATAACATGATGGGCCGAAGCGCCTGTACTGTGCTGTACTATTCTATGTTCTATGCCTATGTCCATTTGTCTCGTGTGCTGAGGAAGTTTTTTTTTTTCCGTGTCTCAACGCTGGAATGTGTGATGGAGCCGTGGAGAGAGGTATTCACATGGTGTCTGACCAAGGCAGTGCCTGGTGGGATGGTGTGGATGGAGCTTCACTCTGTGGCTGTCCACAAGACCGTATGATGTGACAGTGATCAGCGTGCAGGCTGAACTCGTGATGGGACGTAGGGAGAGAGATATTCACTCTTTGTCTGACCTTGGCTGGATATGACGTAACAGCATAAGGGAGTTTCACTTTATGTTTGTCCATTGGATTCTGTGATGAGACACTGTTGAAGGAGATTCCCTCAGTGTCCGGCTAAGAGTTGGATGATTGGAAGATGCAGAGGGGGGTAAATCCTGTGTCTGACCCCGGAGTGTGTGACGGGACCTGTGGATTGAAATTCTATTTGTCTCAGTCCTTCGGGAAATCTGTCTAGTATGGGCAGAAGGAGCTTTATAACTGACACTTGAGGCTTTTGATGGGAAGGTGTTGAGGGAGTTAAATCTTGTGATGGGTCCGGAGAGTGTGTAATGGGTGTCGTGGCGGGGGATTCAATTTATGTCTGTCACCAGTAGAGTGTGATAGAACGGTGAGAACGTATATTGATTTTTACTACGGGAATACTTGATAGGAGAGTGTGTAGGGTGTTTGTACAGACCCCGGAAATGTATAATGGGGCAGTTTGGAGGGAGCCTCAGTTTGTATCTGACGCGGGAGTGTGTGATGAGACGGTGTGGAAAGAGCTTCACTCTATGTCTGACATGTGGAGTTTGTGCTGGGACGGTGTTTCGAGAGATTCACTCTGTGTCTGACCCCGGGAGTGTGTGATGGGACGGTGAGGACGGAGATTCACACTGTGTCCGACCCGGGAGTGTGTGATGGGACGGTGTTTAGAGAGATTCACTATCTGTCTGACCCCGGGAGTGTGTGATGGGACGGTGCAGAGGGAGATTCACTCTGTGTCTGACCCGGGAGTGAGTGATGGGACGGTGCGGAGGGAGATTCACTCTGTGTCTGACCCCGGTATTGTGTGATGGGACGGTGCGGAGGGAGATTCACTCTGTGTATGACTCCGGGAGTGTGTGATGGGACGGTGTGGAGGGAGATTCACTCTGTGTATGACCCCGGGAGTGTGTGATGGGACGGTGTGGAGGGAGATTCACTCTGTGTCTGACCCCGGGAGTGTGTGATGGGACGGTGTGGAGGGAGATTCACTCTGTGTCCTACCCCGGGAGTGTGTGATGGGACGGTGCGGAGGGAGGGTCACTCTGCGTCTGACCCCGAGAGTGTGTGATGGGACGGTGCGGAGGGAGATTCACTCTGTGTCTGTCCCCGGGAGTGTGTGATGGGACGGTGTGGAGGGAGATTCACTCTGTGTCTGTCCCAGGAACTGTGTCTTGGAAGAGTGCGGAGGGTACATCGCTCTGTGTCTTATACTAGTAGTGTTAAGCTCACAATGTGTTAAACCCCTGGGAGTGTGATGGGAGTGTATTGAAGCCAGCGTCACGCTGAGTCTGACCTCTGCAGACTCTGAAAGGTTATAACCATATAAACATATAACAATTACAACACGGAAACAGGCCGTCTCGGCCCTTCTATTCCGTGCCGAACGCTTACTCTCACGTAAACCCACCAACCTGCACGGAGCACAAAACCGTCCATTCCTTTCCGGTCCGTATGCCTATCCATTTTTACTTTAATTGAAAGTAAAATGATGTTGTGGAAGATACTTCATTCTGTGAATGCTTCAGAGGCATTATCACTCTTTTTCTGAAACCTGGAGTGTGTGATCGGACGGTGTGAAAGTGCTCCAATCTGTGTCTGAGAACGTGTTGTGTGTTGGCATCTTCTGGAAGAAGCATCACTCCGGGCCCGAGAGTGGAAGTGTGAGATGGGGCAGAGTGAAGGGAGCATCACTATGCATCTGACCCATAGATTTTGTGATGGGCTGTTGTGAAAACATATTTACTCTATATCTAACGCAACAAGTATGTACTGGGACTGTGTTATGAGATCTTCACTCGATGTCTGATCCCTGGAATGCGTTTGGGAGAGTGTTTTGGGAACTTCTCTGCATGGATTGCTACCTGTGTCACGTGCCCGTGAGAATAAGTGTATGATGCTCTGCAAGATGAACACGTGGCTGAGGAATTGGTGTAGGGAGCAGAATTTCAGATTTTTGCATCATTGGGACCTCTTCTGGTGCAGGTGGCACGTACAAGAGGGAGGTATTAAATCGAAAGTACAGGAGTGTCCAATAATCTTGCCAGCTATTGGAGGTGGCGGGTAAACTAGATTTGCAGGAGGATGGGAACCGGAATGGCAGAGCAGATAGTGGAGGGGGGGGGGTGTAAATATATGGTGTTAAAAGTTCATGCAAAGTCAGAAATACACGTGTTGTGTGTGGAGGCAATAAGCTTCAGATGTGGGTCTATGTCAATGCGAGGAGGATTGTGGGGAAGGCTGACGCGTTGAGGGCGTGGATTGACACACGCAATTATGACATTGTGGACATTAGTGAAACCTGGCAACAGGAGTGGCTAAGCTTCGGATGTGGGTCTATTTCAATGCGAGGAGGATTGTGGGGAAGGCTGACGAGTTGAGGGCGAGGATTGACACACGCAATTATGACATTGTGGACATTAGTGAAACTTGGCAACAGGAGTGGCAGGACAGGCAGCTTCATATTCCAGAGTTCCGATGTTTCAGACTTGATAGACGCAGAAGGATGAAGGGTGGGGTGATGGCATTGCTGGAGAGGGAAAATGTTACAGCAGTGCTCGGGCAGGACATGAGAGGGCTAGTCTACCGAGGCCATATGTTGGAGCAGAGCAGAGAAACAGGAAAGTTATGACCACATTAACGGGTTTGTATTATAGACCACCCAGTAGTCAGTGAGAACTGGTGGAGCTAATCTGCAGAGCGATAGCAGACAATTGCAAGAAACATAAAGTTTTGATAGTAGGGGATTTTAATTTCCCACATATTGATTGGCACTCCCATTCTGTTAAAGGTTTAGAGGTGTTAGCGTTTATAAAATGTGTTCAGGAAAGTTTTCTAATCCATATGTAAAGGTAATGACGAGAGAGGAAGCAACATCAGTTCTCCCATTTGGAAACAAGTTAAGACAAGTGACGGAAGTGTGTGTAGGGAAGCACTTTGTGTACAGTGATGATAACGCCATTAGTTTCAACTTGATCATGGAAAAATATAGATCTCGTACTCGGGTTGAGGTACTAAACTGGGTAAAGGCCAAATTTGAAGATATGAGAAAGGATCTGAAAAGCGTATATTGGGTCAGGTTGTTCTCTGGCATGGATGTGATTAGCAAGTGGGAGTCCTTCAGAGCAGAAATTTTGAGAGAGCAGTGTCTGTATGCTCCTGTCAGGGTTAAAGGAAAACTGAATAAGAATACGAAAACTTGGTTTTCAAGGGATATTGGAAATCTGATAAAGAAGAAGAGAACCATATATGACAAGTCTGGACAAACGGAGCAAATAAGGCGCTTGAGGAATATAAAATGTGCAACAACATACTTAAGAAATAAATCAGGCGTGCTACAGGAAGCCATGTGTTTGCTTTGGCAGTCAAGTTGAACGATATTACTTTTAACTACTTGGGTTAAAAGAGACACGACTGCGCAGGCGCGTGAACTCGGCGCGGATTAGATGAAATATCTACAAGAAAAAATGAATGTTGAAAGGGTTGGACAGAGTAGATGCGGAAAGGCTGCTTCCCTTGGTGGTTGAGGCCAAGACAAGAGGCCACCGTCTTAGAAATAGAGTGTACCCATTTGAAACAGAGTTGAGGAGAATTTCTTTTAGCCAGAGTGTGCTGGATTTGTGGAATTCTTTGCCACATACAGCTGTGGATGCCCGATCATTTAAGGTGTTTAACGATGAGATTGATAGGTATCTAATTAGTCCGTTTATCAAGGGATATAGGGAAGAAGCCCGAAAATTTAACTAGACGAGAGAATGGTTCAGTTCATGGTGGCGTGACAGAGCAGACTCAATGGGCCGAACGGCCTACTTCTGCTCCTTTGTACTGGGATATTGTGATTCCATCATCTAAATCATTGCTATACAGCATAAACAGAAGCGGTGACAACACCGACTGTTGCGGAACACTACCAGTCACTGGCAGCCGACCAGAAAAGGATCCTGTTATTCCCACTCACACCCCTCAACGTGACACAGTCACACCGCTCACTCTGGCACCAACACACGATTCACCGTGACGCCAACACCCCGCTCACCATCTCTCTCAGCGTTACAGATCCGTCAGTGTCAGATCGCATCCAAAACCGGAGCCTTTTGAAAAAATATCAGGACATGAACAGGACTCAGCATCAACTGCAACTCCACGAGCTGAACTCAACCCTTAAAACCAGGAAATCCGAGATTCCCGACTGGATCCAAGGACCTGTCTCAAGAATGTTTCGGCCCTCAACAACAACGTCTCCATCCTCATAAGCAGATTGTTTGTCCTCGAAAGCAAGCGCTCCATCCTTGAAAACAAATTGTTGGTCCTTGAAAACATCCTCTCCGTCATGAACTCTGATCTCTCTGATCAGCATCAAACGCAAACTGATCTCCGAGGCAAATTCAATGACATCGAAATGAAGTGCAAAAATCTCAGCCAAACCAAGACTGAAACCTGCCAACTGCTGAGCAGCAGAAATGGTGAGGTAATATCACAAATTTTCCCGCACCTAATCAGAAGGCAGAGAGGGAGGGGAGGGTGTAGTCTCTGGCTGTTCTCGGGAAAGTGCGGTGAGACGTGCGGCGTGCGCCCCCTGGTGTCCGAAGTCTGGCAGTGCGTCAGGGAACCTGCTGTCTGAACCCGGGAGTGCGTTATTGCGGGGCCACAGGGGTAGCTTCACTCTGCGTTCACAGGACGAGCAAAGAAGCTCTAATCCCCAAAATGAGTGATGTAACAGTGCTGTGGGAGCTTCGCGCTGTGTCTGACCCCGAGACTGTGTGATGGGACTGTGTGGAGGTAGTTTCACTCTGTGTCTGACCCGGGCAGTGAGTGATCGGACGGTGTGGAGGCAGATTCACTTTGTCTCTGACCCCGGGATTTCGTAATGGGACACTGTGGAGGGAGATTCACTCTGTGTCTGACCCCGGGAGTGTGTGATGCGAAGGTGTGGAGGGATCTTCACTCTGTGTCTGACCCCTGTTGTGTGTGATGGGACTGTGCGGCGGGTTCCTCATTCTGCATCTGACACTCAGCGGATGTAATGAGTAATTCACTGTTCTTGCTTCTGATTTCCAGAGCAAACATGTTCCAAGGATTGGATCAGAAATGAAGACCTGTGTTATTTCATTTCCTCGTTTGAAAGTTCTTACCAGGGGGCGAAGCAACTCTGTTCTATCGCTGATTCAAAACTTCTTCAAATAATTTCAGAGGAGAAAGAGGTATGTGTCTGATGGACAGATAATATATCCAGATCAGATTGAATCTTCCTCCACACCGTCCCAACACACACTCCCTGGGTCAGTCACATAGTGAATCTCCCTCCACACCGTCCTGTCTCACACTCCCGGGGTCAGACAGAGTGAATCTCACTCCACACCGTCCCAGCACACACTCCCGGGGCCAGACACAGAGTGAATCTCCCTCCACACCGTCTCATCACACACTCCCTGGGTCAGTCACATAGTGAATCTCCCTCCACACCGTCCTATCTCACACTCCCGGGGTCAGACACAGAGTAAATCTCCCTCCACAGCGTCCTATCTCACACTCCCGGGATCAGACACAGAGTGACCCTCCTTATATTGTGATCGAATTCAATCATTAATGATTGCAAATTAATTTCACAGAATTTTATTAACAACCGTGTCCGCGGCCAAGACTGTTCATACTGGATTGGAACATGCAAGGCGGGGTGAGATTTGGGGTCAGGCCTGATTTTCGAAAGGGATTGGGTAGTGCGATTAATTCTGGGTACAGGCACATGTCTGTGGGGGAGGCGCGGTACGGGGAGCTTTTGGGTGCTGCCTCTATTCAGTGGTGAGAGGTGGGTCACTGCTGATATTTTGGGGACAGAAACGGGTCTATGGGGAGAGAGTAAGACAGTAGGAGTATTTTGTGTCCTGGTGTCCCCGTAGGAAGGGACTGGACATTGTGATTAATTTGTTGACCGGCGCAGTCTATGTGAAGAATATGGAAAGCGGGAGTGTTTCGGGGACTGTGGTCTGTAGGTCAGTTGGGAGAAAATGCGTCTGTGGGAGTGTTTGGGGAGGGACACTGTGGACACGAAGTGGGGTACTCCGATTAAGTTGGGACTGACACGGGTCTGTGGGGTGAGATTAGGCAATGCGATTAGTCTGTGACCGACACGGGCCCTTGGTAGAGCGCGGACTGTTGGTTTAATCTGTGGGCTGACATGGACTGTGGGAAGAGAGTGTTTTGGTGATTGACACAGGTCTGCAGGGAGAAGGTTGGACAGTGGGATCATATTGGGGACAGGCTGAGGGCTGATGGGTGAGAGTGGGAAGTGCAAGTATTTTCGGGACAGACACGCGGCATTAGGACAGAGAGAGTCAGTGGGAGTATTTTGGGGATAGAGACCGGGCTGTGAAGAGACTGGAGCAACAGGATGAAATTGGGGACTGGCAGGTTTCCATGGGGGGTAAAGACGGCTTTGGGAGTATCTTGGGGACTGCCATTGGGCCTTGGGGAGATGCTGTGGTTCTGGGAGTAAGTTGGGGTGTGACAGGTTACTGTGAGGAGAAAGTGTGATCGTGGGGTTATTTTGGGGACTGAAAATGCTCTGATGGTAGAGCGTTGGGCAAAGGATTATTCGGGGACTGACAGTGTCTCGGAGAATGGGTGAGTGCGATTATTTTAGAAACTGGAACAAGTATGTTGGGAGAGAGAAGGTCAATTGGAGTATTTCGGAGACTGACACCGGTCGGTGAGTAGAGACTGAGTCAGGGGGAGTATTTTGGGGACTGACAGCGGTCGGTGTGTAGAGATTGAGTCAGTGGGAGTATTTTGGGGACTGACACCGGTCGGTGAGCGGAGATTGAGTCAGTGGGAGTATTTTGAGGACTGACACAGGTCGGTGAGGAGAGATTGAGTCTGTGGGAGTATTTTGGGGACTGACACCGGTCGGTGAGGAGAGATTGAGTCAGTGGGAGTATTTTGGGGACTGACACCGGTCGGTGAGGAGAGATTGAGTCAGTGGGAGTATTTTGGGGACTGACACCGGTCGGTGAGGAGAGACTGAGTCGGTGGGAATATTTTGGGGACGTACACCGGTCGGTGAGGAGAGATTGAGTCTGTGGGAGTATTTTGGGGACTGACACAGGTCGATGAGGAGAGATTGAGTCAGTGGGAGTATTTTGGGGACTGACACAGGTCGATGAGGAGAGATTGAGTCAGTGGGAGTATTTTGGGGACTGACACCGGTCGGTGAGGAGAGATTGAGTCAGTGTGAGTGTTCTGGGGACTGACACCGGTCGGTGAGGCGAAATTGAGTCAGTGGGTGTATTTTGGGTACTGATACTGGACTGTCTGCTGGAGTTGTTTTGTCCCTTTTGAAATTCTTTACCCTTCCTTCACAGGAAAACGGTCTCTAACGTCGTGTACAAGGTGAACTCTGGAAAGTTCGAATGCAATGAATGTAAATCCGGTTGGATTGGCAGTTGCAAAAATGATCAGCACCGTTTCATTTGTGAGAAGCCCGCAGCTTTGGTCCCGGATATTCCTGAAAAGATCCGGGATCTTTGTCAAAAGTCCGTGTAGCTGACGTAAATCAAGTGACATTATTCTCTAACCACAATTCCTGCTCTCTCACCGACTCTGACAACCGAATCAGTTCTGCCCCTTGCCCCTACCCTATACTCCTTTCTCTACCTATGGCATTCTTTTTCGCTATCTTGCTCTCTCTTTACACTCCTACCTCTAATCTCTCTCTCATAACTTCTTCCCATCCATCTTCCAATATTTCATCCCCATTTTCCTTCCCGTCACTTTCCTGCTTCCCGCTCCCAGCATCAAAGGACTGCATCGCATATCCGTAACTTATCCGCCATGAGCTTTGTATCTTTGTGTGATCAATACGTGAGAAGTATGTAAAATTAATGTAAGGTGCAAAAAGATAAAACAAAAATCATGCAAAAATGTCGTGGCGGTGCTCCTACATTCAAAAGTGTGATGCGTAGGTGAAGAATGTGTTCCATGATCGTTGAGCTTTCAGTCTTCTGTGTCTCTTTCCCGATGGTAGTACTGAGCAGGGAGCTGGTCCCCGGGGTGAGGGGCCTCACTGATGGATGCCGCCGTGTCGAGGCATCGCATCTTGAGGATGTCCTCGAGGCTGGGGAGGGTTGTGCCCATGATGGAGCTGTTTGATTCTACACCACTGACACGCCTCTGGTGACCTTGTGCATTGAAGCCTCCACACCAGGCGGCGATGCAACTAGTCAGACTTCTCCCAGCGATCCCTTTCTCGTCTTCAATGAAAGAACAAATCCTCTTCAACTTCAAGCACTGTAATTCCTTCTGCAACGAGAGATCTATGGTGGTGTTGGGCAGTGTAGAGTATTGCTTGGAATACACTGAAACGTAGACTCGAAATAAACAAGACGACAGTAAAGACATCTAAAGGATAGTTCTCGAAATGAATTTCCTACGGTTGAGCACTGAGTGCTCAGCTCGGTGACGTCAACGGCGGACTTTCCATAAAGCAATGCTGACGAGCAATAATGAGTCTAAAAGGGAAACTGTCAGCTCTCCACACTCCGGGGAATGGGCGTGCCGGCTTTTGGAAGCCTGGCGCTGTTCAGTCGGGAGCATGACACCTTCTCCGTGTTTGCATGAATGTGTTCTACATTCTTCCTATGAAGAGGCAACCAGAACGAAACACAATACTCCAAGTGTGTTCTAAACTCATGGCTCTTAAACCCAGTCCCCTGACTTGTGAAGGCCCACAAAAGTCAGACCATGACATATTGGAGCAGAAACAGGCCATCGAGCCTGCTGCGTCAATTCATCATGCCTGATCCATGTCCGTCCCCCCACCCCCAATCTTCTGCCTTTTCACCTTCATGCCCTGACTAATCAAGAATCTAACAACCTCCGACATCAATACACACACTGTCGGTTTCCACAGCCGCCTGTGTAACTCATTTCACAGATTTACCATACTCTGGCTGAACACATTCCTCCCAGTAACAGCTCTAAAAGGACGCATCTTCATTGCGATGTGGGTCCACCGGTCTCGCCATGGGGAACCTTCTCTCCACATCAACTTTTTCGAAGCCTTTGAACATTCGATCGATTTCAACTACAACCCTCTTCCCAGAGCCCCCTCATTCTTCAAACGCTCCAGATCTGATAAGCGTTTCGATCCCAGAATCATTCCCGTGACCTTCCTTACAACCCTTCTCAATGCCAAGCTCATCTAGCCGGTGTAGATAATGGACCGGGAACCGCTCACAGTATTTCCAAGTGAGGCCTCACCAGTGCATTCCAAGACGCAATGTTGACGAGCGATAATTGTCAGTCTGACCCTTATAGGGAAAGTGTCAGCTCTCCAGACTCCGGGGAATGGGCATGCCGGCTTCTGGAAGCCTGGCGCTGTTCAGTCGGGATCATGACACCTTCGTGTTTGCATGAATGTGTTGGTCCAAGCAGGACAGATCCACTGAGATGCTGACACCCGGCAACACAGCAACCTAAAATCAGACCATGAGATAGAGGAGCAGAATTAGGCCATCGAGTCTGCTGAGCCATTTCATCATGTCTGACCCAGGTCCCCCTCGGCCCCAGTCTCCTGCCTTTCCACCGTATCCCTTCATGGTCTGAGTAATCAACAACCTGTTCAACTCTGACTTCAATATATCTAAAGTCAGACTCCACAGCCGCCTGTGCTACCCATTCCACAGACTTACCACACTGTGAGGAAATATATCCCTCCTGTGATGGGATCTTAAGTTTCATTCCCTTTGCTCATTCATTGTTCATTAAGTTTCATTCCTTTTAAGGAGAGAGAGAGTGAGAGAAAGCGAGAGAGAGAGAGAGAGAGAGAGAGAGAGAGAGAGAGAGAGAGAGAGAGAGAGAGAGAGAGAGAGAGAGAGAGAGAGGAGAGAGAGAGAGAGAGAGAGACGGAATAGTCTTCTACCGCTGCCCGAGTTGCTATGGAGAGAGAGGAGGAGTTAGATGATGGGCAGCTGATGTTCAGCGTGTGGGAGGTCGACTGTCTTTCTCACAGACAAACAGAAGAGTCTCACAGAGGCTGGTGACGAAGGAGTCACTGGATGAACTCTTCGAGTGCACACGAGGGTGGTTTGAGGATCGATCAAGTGAGATTGATCACAGGCCGTCACAGTGAGTGCAAGGGTGACGCTGTGCAAACTACCGGTGTGTTTAACCCTGGCCTGGGTGAGTAGATTTTCCACTGAAGTCGGTACCCTTAGGGGAGTCACCTTTGACTAACTTGAAGAATTCAGAGGAGAAGGGCAAGACCGACGACCCCTGTTTATTCAGATTACAAATACCTCTCTCTCACCTCAGTTCTGTGGATTGAACTGAACTTTCTTACAGACCATCGTCAGACTGTAACTCTTCCCACACGAAATCGAATGAGTTTGGGAAGAATAATTTCGAACAGTTCACAAGATAAAGTTCAGCATAAAGTTACAAGAATACCGATGAAAAGTTCAGGGAGCATTGGTTCTGAAATTATCTCTGAATGAAACAACCTTCAGATATCTAACAATCCAAATCACTGAATCTGTTCGCATCCTCAGAGTAGTGTGTGAGGGCATATTTGCCAAAACCAGTAAACATTCACATACTGGCCTGCACGCTCCTCGCTCATCAATGAGCGTTACAAATAAATGTGCATCTCTACATTGTCGGACACATCACTAAATCTGTTCACATCCCCAGACTGTTGTGCGAGGGCAAATTTGCCGACACCGCCCTAAATCTGCGTAATCCCAGAAATCAGTCCTCTCTCCATACACACTGATTCTCCATCATGCATAATAGATTATCTCAGAGGGAATCATTTCAAATCGGTCAGAAAATGACTGCTTCGACGTTACAATCAGCACGAATCTCAAAATGCAGCTGCAATTCCAGATCATTTGACCTGTTCACCTCCATATTAGACAACAGACGCCTAAATCTGCGCACATTCCCAAGTCCGTATTCAACCATAAATCTGTGCGCATGACCGAGTAAGAGCTCGCCCTGAATCCACATGCACTCCAATTCTGACGACAAACCCACATGCACGCTGGATTATCCGAAATAACGAGTCCGGTCAAACAGTTCACAAAATAGCTTCGCATTCAAAAATCTAAAACAAACTTCCGAATTCTATTATTAAAGTATATATAAGTGAAACAACATTGTAATTCGTCACGCCCCCCCCCAATACACCGACACACCCAAATCCGTGTGTACCCAAACTCGCTGCGCACATGTCAAAATCTCTGAGAACCCCCAAATCCGAGTCCGCCCCTATATGTACAATTGTTTATCCTAGACAGAGAAACATTTCAAACATTTCACAAGATAGCTCAATCCACTTTAAAAAAATAGCAAGAACAAGGCTCAACGTTAAAGTGTATTATTTATCTAAGTATCCGTAAAATAAGCAATTTGAATTTTGGCATTATACCCAATTCCTGCGACAAACAAAATCCACGTGCACTCCCAAATCCGTAAGCACACCCAAATGGGTGCGCACTCCGAACCTGTCAACACCTCCCACTTACAGATTTGGTTATCCGAGAGGAGAAATCATTTCAAATAGTTCAGAAAGTAGCAACTTCCAACTTAAAAATCGTAGCAAGAGCAGAGTAGAAAACTGGAAGTGTATTTATTAATAAAGTATATATCAATTAAACAACCGTGAGATTTGTCAGGATCCCAAATCCGGGAGCATCGAAGACCGTGTACCTCACCAAACCTGCTGATACTCACGTGTACACATTTGATTTTTCCAAAGGAAGGATTGCTTTAGAGTGACAGCGTTCACCTTAAAGAAATCGCGAGGACCAAATTCATACTGAAGTCCTGTGCACCCATATTGGTTTGTGCAACTTATTGCAATTAGAAAGCACCATCAAAATCCAAAACCACACACCACTGTGCACAAGTACTCGCCGAAACCAAGACCAAATCTGCATGAAACCCCAAATCCAGTGATTTCAGTAAATCTGTTCGCATCGCAAATTGGTTGCCACCCATATATGCCGAAGAACCCCTAAATCTGCGCAAACCCAAATTCGGTGCGCACCCCAAACCCTCTGACACCCGAGAGGCATAAGGGATTATCAATCAATACAGAAAATGACCGTCTCGTGGTCAGCAAGCCATGTGTGCGCCAAAGTCCTTTTGCAGATCGACGACACACCGATCAACCCAAATCTGTGTGCAGCCCCGTAGTCAAGACTACACTAAAATCCGGATCACTAATCCTGCAGCCCCACATCTGCGCACATCCTCAAATACCACAGGCATATTAGAAGACCAGACGGATAATCATTGTTAACAGAAAATGGCTGTCTGGTAAAAACCACCACGTCACCAAATCGACATGCACTCACAAAAACGTGGAGATTCTACCCTAAATTTGATATCCCTAAAAGGTGCGCACCCTTACATCAGAGCACTCCCCTAAATCAGTTTGCAACTCTTTATTAGAGAACACTCCTAAATCCAGGCACAACCCCAGATCCACATCAACCACAAGACCGTGTGCAACCCATATTCATCGACAAGAAATAAAATTGCGCAATCGTTAGTTCAGTGCACACCCTAAACCCGCGGACTCCGCCACTTGTACATCAGATTTTCCCGGAGAAACAATAAATAAAATGCAATGGAAAAAAAATAGCAGCCTCGATATTAATAATCCAGACGCAAATTTTGATCCGTCAACTCAACAAATCTATCTGTGTCCCATGACTGAAAAATGCAACTCAAATCAGCGAACATCACCAAATCCATGTGCATCGTCAAATTGGTGCACATCACCAAATCCATGTGCATCGTCAAATTGGTGCTTATCACCAGATCCATGTGCATCGTCAAATTGGTGCGCATCACAAGATCCATGTGCATCGTCAAATTGGTGCGCATCACCAGATCCATGTGCATCGTCAAATTGGTGCGCATCACCAGATCCATGTGCATCGTCAAATTGGTGCGCATCACCAAATCCATGTGCATCGTCAAATTGGTGTGCATCACCAGATCCATGTGCATCGCCAAATTGGTGCGCATCACCAAATCCATGTGCATCATCAAATTGGTTCTCATCACCAGATCCATGTGCATCGTCAAATTGGTGTGCATCACCAAATCCATGTGCATCGTCAAATTGGTGCTCATCACCAAATCCATGTGAATCGTCAAATTGGTGCGCATCACCAAATCCATGTGCATCGTCAAATTGGTGCGCGTCACAAGATCCATGTGCATCGTCAAATTGGTGCGCATCACCAAATCCATGTGCATCGTCAAAATGGTGCGCGTCACAAGATCCATGTGCATCGTCAAATTGGTGCACATCACCAAATCCATTTGCATCGTCAAATTGGTGCGCATCACCATGCGCAGCCCAAACACGCTGAAACCTTCACATTCATTTGTGGGGCTCGTTGTACACAGATTTTGTTTGTTTTTTTTTCTTTTGAGATAATCTAATTAGTGCGTGTGCGTCCACGGTTTTGAAGTTGTGGGGATTTTTCACGTATTTGCGGTGCCTGCGGTTTGAAAGTGTGCCGAATCTCAAAGTTGTTTCATTTCGATCACGTGAATAATGAATTTAATTTGAAATTTGACGTGAATTATTTTAAATGATACTTCCTCTAGGATAATCTAATATGCAAGTGGTTTTCTCCGCGGGTATGATATTCACATGAATTTTAGGGTGTGTTCCTAGTTGACGGAGCCCGTATTTGAGGTGTACATGGATTTGGGACTGTGTACATGTAATCACGGATTTGGGGTGAGATAAAGATTTAGACTTGTTGGCGCATTTGAAGTTGCACATTAACTTTGGGCTGTGTGCGGATTTTAATGTCGAGGAATGAATTCTTGAAAGGATTCTAAACTTCATGTCAGGATATCAGCGGCTTTGGGGTGCGCACTGAATTGGGTCGTGCAGATATTGGGCATTTTCGGAGAATAAGGGGTGCACACTGCTATGGTGTGAACTTGGATTTGAGAATACGCACGGATTTAAAATTGAAATATATGTGGTGAGCGCTGAATTTGGGTGTGCATAGATTTAGGGTTTGGCAGCAAATACGCACAAGGATTTGGGGATACGCGCCAATTTAGGGGTCTGTAGTCAATTACGGAGACGTAATTAGATGATGTGATGTTCGTATATTCCGGGGGCTGTTTGTTTACCAATCAATAGTTGCAATCATATTTTCGGGTGGGGCGAAATTTAATTGTTGGAACAGCCATATTCTGAACTGTTGGACAGGAATTCTTCTTTAGAGTTATCTATTATATATGTGGTGTGTCAGTGTGTTTGGAGTGTGCACTGATTTGGTGATATGCACACGTTTTGTGGATTCACGGCGGGCTGTTTTGATTTATCGAAGCAAAGCCTCTGCTAAAGTAAATTCCGATAATCCGGAGCGCTGGGCAACTCTACAGACTATTGGTCTAATTCTTCATCAATACTGTAACATATTTAAAACTTAAAGGTACTGCGCTGCGCCTTTAGAAATTAGTGCAATTTAAGAGAAGGCGAAAATTTCAGGAAGAAACTTAGACATCACTCGAAATTTAGTCTCAAACATGGCCGTGCACACACTTAGATTTGGGTGTGTTGGCGGGTCAAGATTTGCACACGAATGTGTTGAGTGCGGATTATTGACGTCGACGATGCCATTTTCTCAACTGTTTCGAATGCATCTTGCTTGGAAAAATCTCATGGGCATGTGGGGTTGTCAGCGGGTTTAGGGTGCGAGCTGCATTGGGTATTGTGTATTGCGTGTCAGCTAAAATGGGTTGCACAGGGTCTTGGGGTGCACATGGATGCACACGGCTTTTGGGGTTTGTTCTTGTTATGGGGATGCGCTCGCATTTGGGGATAACATATTTGGGGGTTTGTCGGCGAATATGGAGTCGCCACATTTTTGTGTGTGTATCTGGGAGTTCATAAGGATTCGGGTTGATCGGCAGATTTGGTGATGTGCTCCCGACCTTTGGGATGCGTGGAGCAGTTAATGACAAGGCAGCCATTTTGTGTTTGAAATGATTCTTCGTCTGAGTCGCCGAATGTGCGTCCTTACTTGGGGAAGTACGCAGATTTTCTGACTCACACGCATTTTCGAGATACGTGCATACTGCTGCTGGGTATGAGGGTGCACATGCATTTGACCACCGTTGACCGTGATGATAATGTTGTTGTCTCTGGAGACTTAACACTGACCAGTGTGATAATGTAACAGCGTGTCCCGGTCATTCACAGGAATGCATTCCTAAGACAACCATATTTTAACTTTCTCTCCTGTGTATAGCATTCAACTGGAGATTTACCCAACTCCTGAATGCGATTAGATGAATCAAAGGTATATGCAGACTTGTATGCTGTACATTACGGCCCAATATAACTGAGTACCTAACAAAAAGGGGTGGGGGGATTGATTAGACCAAATGCTGGAGAAACTTCTCAGGCCAAGCAGCATCTATGGAAAAGAACACAGTCGACGTTTCGGGCTGAAGCCCTTCAGCAGGACTGGAGGGCAAAAAGAGTAGAGGAGTAGATTTGAAAGGTGATGTGAGGGGAAAGAGAAACGCCAGACGACAGGTAAAACTTGGAGGTGGATGGATGAAGCAAAGTGCTTGGAAGTAGATTGCTGAAAGAGACAGAAGGCTATGGAGGAAAGAAAAAAAAAATGAAGCAAGGGGATCTGGACCATAGGGAGGCTATGGCGTGCAAGGAGATATTAAGAGAGAGAGACAAAGGGGTAGAAAATGGTGAAGGAGAGGTTTGAGAAAGAAATGTTCATGCCATCAGGTTGGAAGCTAACCAAACGGATTATAAGCTGTTGTTCCTCGCACCTAAGTGTGGCCTTATCGTGATAGTAGAGGAACTCATGAATGGACATATCGGAAAAGGAATGGGAAGTGGAATTAAAATGGGTGACCACTTGGAGATACCGCCTATTCGGCGGATGGAGTGTAGGTGCACAAACCCTCAATTGGTTTGCATCCCTTTATCGGAGAAGAAACCCTTAAGTCTGCGCAAGTTCCAATTAATTTCGCATCTCAAACCCATGTGTACCCCAAATACACACACATCCTCAAGAAAGAGCGCACCCAAAATCCACGTGTGCATCGAACCCGCTGGGAACCTCAAATGCGTTTTACGTAATCCCAGAAAATAATCATTTCGAACAGTACACATGATGACTGCGTAAGTAACTGTGCCTCGCAAATTTGTAGGTGACGTCCTGAATCTGCTCTATCCCCAAATCGGCGCGCACCCTAATCACTCTGACACGTCCCAAAGCATAATCTCAGAATGCGAATCATTTTAAAGAATTCAGAAAATGCCGGCCTGGACAATAAAGATTCACATATGCCCCAGAATACATTTGGAGATCAACCACTACACAAAAGTATGGTTGTACAGCAAATCTGCGTGGAGTCACATATTCAACCTCGCACCCCTATACCGGCGCAATCCGAATTTCAGTCTGCACCACAATCCCGTTGACATGCACATATGCACATTAGATTTTACCAGAGCAAGGATCACTTCAAACCGATCAGCAAATTGGTGCCGCCACCATAAAGTAGCAAGAACACTGTTGGACATTAAAAATATATCTATTATGAAAGTATCTGTGAATGATGTAAAATTTAGACACGTCACAACTCCAAATCCGCAGACACCAAAACTCTGTGAGATCTCAGAATTTCGAAAGCATCCCTATAAATCTGCGCAATCCCCAGACTCCTGCGCCTGAGTATCGACCTGGGCAGATGGTGTGGCTTTCATCCAAAGTCATCCTTCTCTAAAACGAGCCTAAGAAACTCGCCCCTCGCTTCCTGGAACCTTTAGATATATATATGAAAGAAAAGAAAAAGTAAAAGGCGCCAACATCAAAGTTCAGTCAGTTTCGTGCACATCGTTCGGCCCCTCGTCACTTTTCTCCGACCTCCACGTCCTGGGACCACCCCGCTGTTCAACCAAGCAGTGCAGCGCACGTCCGCCTTCCTCGGCGTCCCCTTCCCTCCTCTCCTGAAAACCCGGGACACCCCTCCCCAAGCTCCCAGCCTCATTGGTTAACAATGAACAAATGAATACAATCCCCACAGCAGCAAGTCTAAAGCTGCGAGAGAAACGCTTATCAAACAAAGAAACATTCCCACTCTTAACCAACCAAAGATGCCCTTTTGAGTAACATACAGAGGACACTGTACAGAAGTACTGTATAGCCGCTGTCTCGCCTTCATTATAACCGCATCGATATGCTGGCACCAGGTTATGTCCTCAGAGATCTTAACACCCATGAACTGGAAACTGCTTCTTCTCTGCACTTCTGATTCCCCCCCCTCCCCCGATGAGGATCGGTATCTCCATCCTTCCTGAAGTCCACAATAATCTGTTTTCCTCTCTCTGACGTTCAGTGCAAGTTTGTTGCTGTGACACCACACTTTGGCTTATCTCGCCCCTGTTCGCTCTCTCGTCTCCATCTGAGATTCGACCAGCAATACTTGCAATATCAGGAAATTTATAGGTGGTATTTGATGTGCACATTTGCTGATTCGATATGCACTTGAATGTAAGGACGATCGAGGGATATGGACATGGTAGGATGGAGGGATTATAGTTTGAGTGCCTTTGATTTACTTTTTAGCTTGTATGGCAATACATAGTGGGCCGAATGGCCTTTTCACGTGCTGTATATTTTTAGGCTCTATGTTCTATGATATCTGTAAAAGGCTTCAAAATTTTATTTCCATATGTAAAAACACGCGTTTGCAGCTCTGGGCTCCAGTGGCGCAATCAGTTAGCGCGAGGTACTTAGATGTCAGTACGCGGCGGAGAAATGGCGAGGCTGTGTGTTCGAGCCTCACCTGGAGCACTCGTGAGTTTTAATGCTGGCAGTGCCCGGGTGACTAGGCGTCTCTCAAGCTGAGCATTCCACTGAAATGTTTCATTTGATTCAACACGCACTTCCCATTGTTGAAAGTGGGGAAAGAACGGACCCTACCCTTCCTGAAGGAATAGTTATGAAACCTCTCACTATACCTCACCTTGGTTCGTTGTGCTGTCGAGTAAACTCAATATTTACCTGTTTCGGTGAATTGTTTCAGACACAGGCGAAAAAAAGAGAGACATTAATCGTAGCCTCAATGGCCACAATTGGAATCGAAATGCTGATCTCTCTCTCTCTGTCTTTCTCTCTCTCCCTCTCTCAACATGAATTTGTATTCTTTCTGTACCGAATTATAAAATAATTCTCACATGTCCCGAATTCACCAAGCCTCTGTTAAAGAGACGACACCTTCCTCGATTCTACTGACGTCCTTTTGGCTGGAGAGTGACTTCAGAGCTGATCGACTTGACGCTCCGTTCCTGAAGGTTGTGGTTACCGATATAATTTGCCTTCACAATAGGTCGGTTAATTGTTCGTTAATGTATTGCTCTGATTGCGAACCGACAGAACCGATTGGACGGTGTTCATTAATACCATACAGCTGGCATCATCTCACAAGTAACCCTGGCTCGTAACGCGTTCTGTTGTTTATAAATGTATCGGCAAATGGTTCACTCACTTGTTTCAATTAACTTGTAATCTGAGGTGAAGAGAACTGAGGTGAAGGATGAGAAATCTTAAAAGGCACTGTTAACATTCGCAGGTGAGCCGGAGCGCCAACGACAATAACTCACTGAAAGTAGCTGCATAGGATGATGGGTACTGGTCACGAGTAGTCGAGGCGCTGAGTTCTGGTGTGAAATAGTTACTCTGCACTTTCATGGATCTCTAGTTTAATCGCACCTGAAGTGTTGCAATAAAACTATAGAGAAAAAAAAGTTCTGAAGGTTTTGGACGGTGGTATACAAGGATATTGCCAAGATAACGGGAAATCGGGCAGTCTTTGGATTTTCTCAGCGGCAGTTTTTGAAATGGGGTTGTGGGCTGGGGCGGCGCATAGCCGCCTGGGAGTTGTAGTCATTCTGGTGAACTATATATACCTGTCTGGACACGGCCCCCCTGTTGACTGCTTCTGTGGTAGTCACTTGCTGCTTGTGCTTTCTTCCAGCCAATAAAAGCCTACCTTAGCTCACGTCTCCGAGAGTTATTGATGGTGCATCAGTCCTATTGCGTTTGCTCCAAGTTCGCTCCTCAACACTGTTCCTACTCCACAACAAATTCCGCCCGAAGAGACTAACGGCGGGCTGGCGACCTACCGACTGCAGCAAATCGATCAAGTCCAAAATGGCGAAGGAGCAGAAGTGGTTGGGCTGAGATTGGGGCAGATGTGCACGCGGCCTGTCGTTGCTCAGATCCACTTTTTCCCGCAGTTGTCAGCGGCCGAGGTGCCTGTCGCCAAATATGAATTCATACGACGGTCAGTTCATATGAACGTCAGTCAGTGAGAGTGATCTTGTACACAGTTAAACAAAACGATGATAGTTTCTTCTCTTCCCAGTGGGAGAAGAGCCCGTGAAATCAATGGACCTATGTCGGCATGACAGTTCTCTTATTAACGGTACTTTACAGCTGGATAAAATAAATTTCGTGATGTTTAGAACCGACCTGGCGAATTCTGTTGCTGAGTTGTCACATCAAACTGTGGAAATTGAAAGTATTTTGAAACCTGCAGAGGAGTATCTTGTTATAACTGATGCTATGTGGGAAGCTGTAAATGAAGCTCTGAAGCGTTTGGTGTCTGAATCCCAGTCGACATTATGGGATTAAAATATGGCACAGGAATGCGAGAAACATGATTTCTAACGTTCCATACTCTATAAAAATACATGATATCTGACTTGTGAAATGCTCCCGATGTGATATGTGTTCAGGAAACTCTCACCACGAAACACAATATGTATATAATAACTCTGATAGACGGAGATATTTAGTTTTAGTTCAGAACATATTGGCTGTCGTCAGCATGTTGGACGCTATGGGTGATGAAAGATTGGGAAGTGACATTTGACTGTCTTTATAAGCCGTTGTTTAGATTTATATCAGGGACAAGAGGCAGATCGGGCGGACGTGATTTTTTTTTTGTTGTTGAACCAAATTGGGATGAGTTTAAAGCTTTACGTGATCAGCGTCTGTCAGGGCTGAATGTTGAGGTTAATGTCGATTTTAACAATAAAATGTAATGTCACATTATTCATCCAATAGTATTGAAAGTGATTCCTGTTAAAATGGAATTCATGGGAGAAAAGCTGCACCGTGGTGGACTGAAGAGTGCATAGGATAAATTAGGGAGGGAATTGAAGAGTTTAGGCAAGTTAAGAAGCATCAGTCTCCCAGTGACCTTGTCAACAATAAAAAGGCTACAGGCTGTGCTGAGGAAATTGTTGAAGATTGCGAAAAGCCTTTACTGGAGGACATATTGAGATTATTCTGTAAGGGATATTAAACTTAGGGAAGTTTGGCTAATCATTAAAGGAAATGTGTAGTACGGTCCGTAATACTCCTGATGTATCAGTATTGATTGATGAGGTTAAAATGATTGCTACTCAAATGGAGACGGTTGAGTTATTGGCTGTGTCATTTGCCGCGATTCATAAACAAGATAACTTAAGCGAAGACGTTAAATATGTAGAGATAAGGTTCTCAGTGAGTACACTGGTGTGTAGGCAGTCATGTGTAGCAATGATAGTATCAGTGATGTTGAGTTGTCCATGTGTGAATTTAAGAGGGCAGGTTGAACGTCTCCAGGAAAGGATGATATATGTTAGTGTATGATTAGAAATAAGAAAGCAAACAATCATCAGCTAATATTAATACTTTTGATGAGGCAATCTTTCTTCCTCTTGAATAATGGAAAAACTTCAATAGAAGGGAAACAATTTTGGGCTGAGAAAGCTTACACGGGCTGTTTGCTGGGACTTTATGTTCGAAAAACGATGGGACATTTCATTGAGGAATACAGTGTGATGAGTGTCATACATATAGGGAAAATTCAGACAATCCTTGTCCAGTGTGTTTGTGTAAGACCTGTTTGCTAGCTGGCGTCTCACAGACACACACACAGACACACACACACACACACACACACACACACACACACACACACACACACACACACACACACACACACACAAACACACACACAAACACACACACACACACACACACACACACACACACACACACACACACACACACACACACACACACACACACACACACACACTCCACTACCCGTTCCAATCTAATCTGCTCGGCGACTGTCTGTAAATGACCTCATTCACTCCAATATATTGTGTCTGGCAAATGGTTCCTTTCCAGTGCATTTGGAAACACATTTAATCGGCAGGTCCCTCGAAGGTTCAGTGACGTTAATTCGGACAAATTGAGCCTAACAGATATTCTGTAATTAGTTCACGCAATTACTTACAATCTGTCACCGTGGGGATTGCACTTGACTAACGTAATTAGTGTGTAAATAATTTAAAACTCTCTATTTTTAAATCTGTTGAAATATGTCCCTTTGGAGTCGCTGAATGGTATTAAATACCGCAGACACGTCAGCATGACATTCCGAGAGACCGTCCGTAGCGCAGGGGAACAAATCACTGCACAGAGAAAATGTCTACAATGTCGGGTACGTACGTGAGTGTGGAGAAAATATTGTACCTGCTCGTTGCCATCTTTGGCGTTCCTGGTGAGTCAGCAGAGCAATTCCGTTCGGTATTTCTTTGTGCTACCCGCTGTGAATCTGTTCATGACCATTTTACACGCTGCCAACTTTCTGACCGTTGTACAAATATATAAGTGATATCAATCCTGTCAGTTCGACTTTCTGAATGTTCATATTTAGTAACAGAGCAAAACTGAATCTCTGTCTCTCCTCTGACTCACGGGGACATGGAACGGACTCGGAAGTTGTGCCGGCCTCTAATGACACAATATCCATGGTTGTCCCAGTGCTGCTGTCCGGGAAGGTGAGACAGGGCGGCTTTTAATGGGACTCTGTCTAAATTTGCCACAATGATGGGGACCAGGGAGCTCTCCAGCAAGGATGACTGGGAGAGTTTAACATTGTTAAGCTACTGTTTCTGAGTTTATTGATAAGGGTGAACCGTGGTCCCGTGTTTCACATCTCAAGTGAGGGTCTTTAGAGAAGGATTCTACAGCTTGTTGGTCAAACATTGGGTCTGATGACCTGAACCCGTGTCCAGAATTAATCCATTGACGGAGCCACTCATTCCTGGTTACCAACTTGTCGTTGCTTTCGCGCTGAGACGCGTCGTGAATTGGAGCACGGCTTCGTCCTGAGGACGGTCTCGGCGAGTCTGTTCAACTCCATTCGTGCTGCCTGACGTGCCAGCTGCTCCAGTAATTTGTGTGTGTGGCTCCCCTCCGGATCCTTTATTGGACCCATCAGATGCAGAGTTTCCAGAGGCGCAGTCAGTCACGGTGAAATCAGTGAAATCAGTTAAATCAGCCCCTTCACCGACTGGACTCGGGAGACCACAGATCAATGATGTCCATGCCGCTCGGTGTTCTCGCCGCCGATTTCCACAGCTCGTCCTACCTCCATATTGAAAAAAGGCAGGTCAGGGACACTGTAACCCGCGTTTGATTTTCACACTTTACAGTCTCTAGCCCCGGATCTTCAGCTGAATCTCGATCCGTGTTACGTCCCGGAGAATGTGTTCTGGGTGATGTCTCTTCTTCTCTTCTCTCTCTCTCTCTCTCTCTCTCTCTCTCTCTCTCTCTCCTCTCTCTCTCTCTCTCTCTCTCTCTCTCTCTCTCTCTCTCTCTCTGTCTCTCTCTCTCTCTCTCTCTCTCTCTCTCTCTCTCTCTCTCTCTCGTCTCTCTCTCTCCTCTCTCTCTCTCTCTCTCTCTCTCTCTCTCTCTCTCTCTCTCTCTCTCTCTCTCTCTCTCTCTCTCTCTCTAGTGAATTTTCGGACAATCGTAATCCTTTCCGGGGAAGTGCGGCCTCTCCACCTGCACCACTCGCTACCTGGTGGCCATGGCAGCGGGGCATCTACTGACCATTGTCACCGAGGTCATTTTGTTTCAATTGAATATGTATTACTACCCGGTGAATTTCCTGGACATCACCCCTGTGTGCAGTGTTATCCATGTACTGAGATTCACAGCCTCTGACTGCTCTGTCTGGTTCACCGTCGCTTTCACCTTTGATCGGTTTGTCATTATTTGCTGCACGAAGCTGAAAACGAAATATTGCACCGGGCAAACTGCGGCTGTGGTTCTAACAACAACCGGCGTACTGTTCTGTCTGTAAAACATTCCGCGATATTTCACGTTGCAACACCTGATGATCATCGACAATATACCGTGGCTCTGTGTTGTATTGGAGAATTACTTCACTGACCCCGGGTGGGTTGGATACGACTGGTTTGATACATTTTTAACCCCATTTCTACCTTATGCTGGGATCCTGCTGCTCAACGCTCTGACAGTCAGGCACATTTTAGTGGCCAGTCGGGTCCGTAAGGGGCGGAAGGGTGAGAGCAAGAGGAGAGTCGCAGTGACCCGGAGATGGAGAGCAGGAGGAGGTCTGTGGTTTTACTCTTCACCCTCTCCGGCAGCTTCATCCTCCTGTGGATGACGTACACTGTAAATGTCATATATTATCAGATTTCAGGAAAAGGATTCGATTTCAATGATTCTGAATGGATCTTTCACTACGTCGGGGGTTTCCTGAGGGATCTCAGCTGCTGCAGCAACACCATTATTTACATGGTCACACAAGTCGAAATTCAGGGAGCACGTGATCAGTGCCGTGACGTATCCGGTAACCTGGGTGCTTCAGCTCATTAATGAATCCAGGTCCTGAGTACAATCCAGAGGAGGCCGAAGTATCTCCATTCCGGGCTCCAGCATATCAATTTCACACTCAGTTATAATTCCCGGCCGGGTTGCCTCATCGACTGACTTCTCCGTGACAATAGTGTGTGAGTGTGTGTGTGTGTGTGTGTGTGTGTGTGTGTGTGTGTGTGTGCGTGTGTATGTGTGTGTGTCTGTGTGTGTGTGTGTGTGTGTGTGTGTGTGTGTGTGTGTGTGTGTGTGTGTGTGTGTGTGTGTGTGTGTGTGTGTGTGTGCGTGTGTGTGGAGGGTAGATAGGTGCTGGCGGAAAACCACTGTCCTGCCGATGCAGAACCCCCGTGGCCCCACCAGATTTCTGTCAAAGAACTATTCCGGAATGCTGACCATCCATTGGTAAGCGAATATGTCGATCTGTTCCCATTCACTTCCATCAATCTCAGTCCGACCTTGCCGCACTCTTCAGGTACTGTTTGTCTATTCGAATATCAATCACACCAGGTTCGGCCTTCCCCTTGAGTGAGTGGTTCACGGAAAAGGGACAGGGCGGGATTTGAATAAGGAGCGGTGGACAGTCCAACCTAAATGCGCTTTCCTGCCACCAACTGGACTGTCAGACGGTGCTGGAAATTTGTAAATAAAACCTTCACTGCTTATTTTCTTTCTGGTGAATGATAAGCTAACCCAAAAACACCCAATAGATTATAGTCAATGGAACAAAATGTTGTGAATTAAGTTAAAATCCCTCCATAAATTCGGAAAGTTTAAAATTAAAACTATTAACCTTAAAAATTGTATGAATCGTGAATCTGATTCGTTTCTATCTGATATGCCTCACTCTAAAATAGTATGTGAGCAACTTTTTCATTATGACAAAATCATGTCTCCCAACATGACATAAGGAATAATTAAGTAAAGTTTGGCCAATTCTAAGTCACGTCTATATAATTACTTCCCGTCTTGTTTAACCGCCTTTTCCCATCAAGTCAACACTTTTACGTATTCAGTAATACATTCAGTAAATTGGTATGATATGTTAACCATTTGTTAAGCGCCCTTGTTCCCATCATGCCAGAAGTCATGGAAAAAGCCCACAATTGTTAACCCCACAATTCCTTAGCTTCTGATTTCTAAGTGGAAGGTCCATAACCAAAGTTGACTCTTAACTGTTTTTCAGAAAAATAGTCAACTCGCTCCTTCCGCCCAACACCGCTGTGAGCAACGATCTTTCAGAAGATGTCATGTAAATCAATACGTTGTATCTGGAATTACATTTGATGATTTTATAACAGTAAATCTGACCTCCAGCAAGAAAGACCTGTTTTAAGACTCATCAGATCCGAAAAGTAATCTGAACAGATTACAACTCCACATATATAAATATCTCCCACCTACTGTCAGGCTATTATGTGGGAAACCAATACTGCTGTGTATACTGATAAATGTTTGTTAAGTTGTTTCTGTATCATACTGTAATTCGGGCATAAATAGCACACCGACAATGCGAATTAAAGTATCGTTTGACCCACCTGTAAACAGAGGTTGATATACGACACTGGTTCTCCTTAATGTGTTTATGAAATACTAGACTCTCAGCCGAAAGGAATCCTTAGAATGTATCAAAATGATTAGACTAAACTCAATTAAACTCATGGGATAAACAATGTAACGTTACTGTTATTAACAATTTGTGGCATTTAAAACGCTAATATGCAGGAACTTGGAAGCACAGATCGGGAACAGACGTTCTCAGGAAATGCACGGCAGAGATAGAGCAGGGACAGAAGCACGGCGTTCTGCATTTGCATGTTCCATCTAGACAGGGAATGAATGGAAGGTAAAAGAACCATAGTGTGCAAGAGATGTGAAGAATCTGGATTCGAAGACACGAAAACGCGACAGGTTCAAACAAAAAGCTAGATACTTACAGAGTTCCAGGTAATTACATGCTTGCCGGGAAGGAACTGAAGAATAAAATTAGGAGAGTTAGGAAACTCTGAAGGTCTTGGTGAGGTGGATTAAGGAAAACCACATGGTAAAGTATGTGAAGAGCAAGAAGTGGAGCCGTGTCAGAATAGGAACAGTGAGAGGCAGTAGTGGAAGCGAGTGCATGGAATCGGAGGAGGTAGCAGAGGTACTTAATGAGATTGAGAAAAAGGGTGTGTTCAGGGTTTTGAAAGGTATTAAGTTAGATAATTCACCGAGACAGCCTCCTGCGGTGGGAAACGATGAAAGAGATTGCTGATTCTCAGATGATGATCTCTGCATCATCACTTTGGTGGAAGTAAGTACTGGAAGAAGGGAAAGTCGCAAATGTTGTTTCTTGTTCAAGAAAGGGATTAGAGATAACCCATTAGATTATTGACTAGTGACGTGGGCAGGTTGTTGGAGAAGATCCTGGGAGTCAGGACTCGTGAGCCTTTGGTGTGGCATAATCTGATTAGCGGTGGTCAGCGTGGCTTTTTCAAGGGCATGTCGTGCATTACGAACCTAATAGAATTATCTGACAATGAAACAAAACTCGTTGATGAAGTTAGGGCAGTGGATGTAGTATACTTGGATTTCAGTATGGCTTTTGATAATGTCCCCCACGCAAGGCTCATTCAGAAAGTAAGGAGGCATGGGATCCAATGAGACCGTGCGATGTTTACCCTGAATTAGCTTGCCCACAGAAGGCAAAGGGTGGTTATAGATGGTTTGTATTCTGCATGGGTATTGTGTCCAGTGGTGTTCCGCCGAGATCTGTTCAGGGATCTCTCCTTATTGTGATTTTTGTAAATGACCTGGAGGAGGAAGTAGAGGGTGTGTTAGTACGTTTACTTATGACACAACAATTGGCAGTGTTGTGGCTAGTCTGGAGGGTGGTCAGAAATTACAGCGGGACTTCGATATGGTGCAGAGCTGGGCTTGAGAAGCGGCTGATGGAGTTCAACCCAGGTATGTATAAAGCGGTTCATTTCGGTACCCTCAAATTTGAGTACATAATATAATATTAATGCATAAGACTCTTGGCAGTGTGGAATATCAGCGAGAAATTGGGATCCTTGTCCATCCATAAGATTTTTAATGGTGCTGCGCAGGAAGTCAATGTTAAGAAAGCGTATGGTCGGTGAGCTTTCATCAACCCTGGAATTGAGTTCGAGAACGTGGATGTACCGTTAAGGTTAAATAGGAACTTAGGTAGACCCCATTTCTTTTCATTTCACGCAGGAAGAATGTGGATCAATTAGAGTGCAAAGGAGATTCGTAAGGATATTGCCTGGATGGAAGCGTATTCCTGATGAAATATGTTGAGTGAACACGACCTGTTCTCCTTGGACCGACGGTTGATGAGAGAGATCCATTCGATGATGTAAGGTATTCATCGTGTGGATGGCCAGAGGCTTTGTCCGTGGTGTGAAATGGCTAACACTAGGGGGCGTACTTTTAAGGTGTTTGGCAGTAGGTCCGGGGGCGGGGTGTGGGAGGATGTCAGGGTTAAGTTTATTCACACAGAGTTTGGTGGGTCCGTGCAACAGACAGCGGGCACAGTGATGGAGGCGGAATAATTAGGGACTTTTAAGGTTCTTTTCGACAGGTAAGTAGAGTTTAGATAAAAAATGACGGGTATGAGGTAGGGAATTTTAGGCAGATTCCAGAACAGGTTACATGGATGGTACAACATTGTGGGCCGAAGGGTCTTTGATATTCCGTAGATTTCTATGTGATATATTCTATGTTGGACACCCTTTTCATTATCCCACGATTGCATCGTTACAGCGGGGCCTGTGGCGACGGAGAGAAGAATTGGTGTTGCATCGCCTCCGGCTCGAGTACTCCAGCCCCCGCAACGAAAGCCGTGAATTCTAAATCCGGCTTTTAGGTGAATCAAGTCCTTCCAGAGGCGGCCGACCAGAGATGCTCACAGTTTTCCAGACGTGGTCTCAACAACATAGAATGGTACAGCAGGAAATCAGGCCCTGCTGCTCAATGTGCTTTTCTGAACCTATGGACATGCTCATTGTATGCCTTGTCAAATCAATCCTTTCAACCTGAGCTAGGTCTGCATAACTCCATTCTCCACACATTCATCTGGTATGTAATAACCTCTATCACATCTGCATCCTCCACCGCCACTTGCGTTCATTCACTGTGCCCACCAAGATGAGTATACAAATCAAAACTTGTAACAATCTCTTCTCCCTCCTGCCTTCTGGGTAAAGGCTCCGAAGCATTCGGGCTCTCACGACTAGACTATGTAACAGTTTCTTCCCCCAAGTTATCAGACTCCTCAATGCCCAGAGCCTGGACTGACACCTTACTGCCCTATTGTCCTGTTTATTATTTATTGTAATGCCTGCACTGTTTTTTGTTCACTTTATGCAGTCCTGGGTAGGTGTGTAGTCTAGTGTAGCTTTCTCTGCGTTGTTTTTTTTACGTAGTTCAGTCTAGTTTTTGTGCTGTGTCTTGTAACACCATGGTCCTGAAAAACGCTGTCTCGTTTTTACTGCATACTGTACCATCAGTTATTGTCGAAATGACAATAAAAGTGACTTGACTTGAACGCACATCTTCTCTGAACATTCTGAGTCAGGTTTAACATCACTATCTGACTAAAGTGTGTCTTTACAGCAGCAGTGTCGGGAAAATATACAGAACATCCACGAAATTACACACTGCAGAAACAGTGCAAGAAGGAAATATTGAGTTACTGTTCTTCCTTTCTAATGAACCTTTTAAAGGTCCTCCTCAGAGAAAGAAATGCCGACTGTCCACACTGCTTGTGCCCACGTTACCAAGGATGAACTGCACTGATGGGCAGAAGGGTGCAGAGTTGCCCATGTCTCCCGCTTGGGAGAATCACAAACCGTTACTGTTACCACGCTGCTCATGAGAGAGAATGAGAGAGACACACAGATAAGAGGAAAACAAATTGAATCATCTGCTGCTGATAAGAGGGAGAAGAGAAGCCATTGATTTACTGTTATGTCTTTTGGAGAGGGCTGTTTACTTGGTCCTATTCTGTTCATTAAAATTGCTCAGTGGACAGCCGGAGTGGGCTGGTTTGATGGACTAAGCCTTTCAAAACTGATTGACACCTGAGACCCCGTGAGTAGGAACAAAAGTGAGTTCTGGGGAGACACCCCTCAGACACACCAGGAGACACACTAGTGAGCACTGCTTAAGTGTTGGAACCCACAAAAAAAGTGAGGGGCATCGGAGACCGAACGAAGAATCGGTCAATTTTAACAAACAGTGTTTATAGCGAGGCCGGTGGGGGCTTGTGTGTGTGTCCACCCTTGCCTAGGTGACGAGTACACCATTGAAGAACGGGCTAGCTAAAGGACAGAGGGGTCATACCTGAATGGCCGCAACAACATATCGACGGATCCAGAAAATAAAAGAAGGTTTGAATGACTGTAGCTCCACCTTTTGATCGCTCTCTCTCTCTCTCTCTCTCTCTCTCTCTCTCTCTCTCTCTCTCTCTCTCTCTCTCTCTCTCTCTCTCTCTCTCTCTCTCTCTCTCTCTCTCTCTCTCTCTCTCTCTCGCTCTCTCTCTCTCTCTCGATCTTTCCCTCCAACGGTTACAACAAAAGAACCAACAACTACCTCAGCTTTCATGAACTGAACTGAAATTTATACTTTCCCATGATAATGAATTATCCCCTAGACAACGATAGAGCTTGGTTATTATTATTATACCCACACTTTTAGGTATAGTATTGCTAACGTGGATTATCTGTATATTTGCATTGTTGATATTGATTTGTATATTTGACTAATAAACACTGTTTTGAAAATCGTAACAGACTCCAACGGATACTTGTATCTTTGCTAGTAAGACTCCCGGTGGTCGATAATCAGGAGTTCATAACTCTCTTATTCCTCAGTTCACCTCGAAAAACTCGCCTCAGCCTAAACTACATATACATTAGAACAACCAAAACAGTGGTAAACTGGGAGGGTGAGATAACAGACTTGCCCCTCCTGCTAAAAAATCTTACAAATGGCTAAACCATCATGTTTCCAGTCGTTGCCCCCTACCCTGAGCTCATCTGCCTTTCGTTCAATACTTCCTACATTGAATCGGAGGCAGCTCAGAACATGAGTCTCAACGGGCTCAGCCTTGTTGCTTCCTGACTTTGTCTGAGGTCTTAACAACATCTTCCAACAATGATTCCACTATCTGTACAATCATTCTGGTTATCATCCCCCTGCAACTCGATCTTAAACAACACAACGACACTTTTTTAATGGCAAACCTTCCCGCTGGGATATTAGATTCACTCCGGTTCAGGTGTAAACTGACAGGTTGCCAGATGGCGGAGGAAATGAAGGAGCTTCACAACGAGGGGCGGTGTGGTGCGGCCTCCGGGCAGGGCTCTGTGCTGTCTCCCAGCGTTCGCTTGGCAAGCTCGGTTGTTGTAGTTTGTAGATTTCGGTGGTTTTTAATGCGCCTGGAACCAGAAACTGTTTATATATGTAAATGCACGCTTGTGCGGCCGTGTACATAAAGCGTTAAAGTATTTCATATATGCTTCTAATCTTTCTATTTTATACATATTATATGTGCTGTGTGCCTCGTGTGACAGTTGGTATTTTGTTTAGTAGCTTGGCCCTGGCGGTAATGTGTGCTGAAATTGCAATTAAGCTTAAAATGAATTGAATTGAAATGAAATGAAACCGTCTCAACTATAGACGGCGCACATTCCGAGGAAGAGATCCCAGTGATATACATATCTGTACACCTCGTTCCAATCCTAACATTTCAGCCACATTTTAGGCTGAATATACTTTCTAATTTTGGGCACACCTGCACATACACAAGTTTGTGGATCTGGCTCCCTTACGATAACGCCAGTATTCCATCGAGGAATCTCGTTCTCGTCCACAGTAGTTTTTATTTCGACTCCCCCAACAAAGACAACCCTATCAATACAGCTCACCATATCTCAGTCTATTCATTTCTAAGACACAGAACCACAGTCAGTGCCAGACACCTGACCGGTGAGACTTTACCCGGCTTGGTAATTTGCACCTCTCTCCTCCCATCCGGAAGTATCCAGAGTGGTATACCTGTTATTGAGCAGGTTGTCCGCAAGGGGTCTCTGCACTGACTCTGGCTTTTAACACCTTTTACCTTCCTGGCTCTCACGCAGTTTCCTGTATCCTACACATCAGGTGCAAATACATCTCTGTATGTCTTCCCTATCACCCCCTCGGCTTTCCGAATGATCCCGAGTTCATCTAGTTTCAGATCCAACTCTGTAACACAGTGTGTTAGAAGGCGCATCTGGATAGCCTTCCTACAAGTGAAGTTGTCAGGAGCTCTTGAGGACTCCCTGCCTTCCCACATCTCGCAAAGGAGTATTCAACTGTCCGGCCAGACATTGCTACTGCTCTGACCTTGCGAATATAAAGAAAGAAACAATAATTAAACAGTAAACAAATCCACCAACTGTTCTGTGTCTTCTCTCACCCAAGCTTCCTCCTTGAAGAGTCAAAGATAGAAACCTTCTTATTTCCGCTCAAAACCAATTTCCCGCTGCTCCATTCCACTATTCTGGCTCATCACTCACACAAACACACACACACACACACGCACACACACACAGTGAAAATCTCTCCACACCATCCCATTCAACACATCTAGGTTCAGACACAGACTGGTTCTCCATCCACACCGTCTCATCATACACTTCCGGGGTCAGACACAGTGAAGCTCCCTCCACACTCACTCCCGGGGACAGGCACAGAGTGAAACTCCCTCCACACAGTCGCATCACACTCTCCTGAATTTAGACACTGGGTGACGCTTTCTCCGGACCGTCCTAGCGCACAAATTGAAGCTCACTGCCCCGGGTCCCTTCAGAAACTACGATGTTCCGAAGCTTCCCTCTCACCAATCCCCAAAACTCTGCCGATCCTGAAGTCTTGAATTGTGTGCCGGCTCGTAGAATGTGTATGCGTTTCTGTTCCGGAAGTGTGCAGGGAACAGAATGGAATTGGAAGAAGGATTGGCTTTGTCGGGAGCACGGATATGGTGGTGAGATAGCGGTCACTGGGATGAATTGTTATCGATCCAAACGATCGGCCTGTTCACACAGCAGATTGCAAAGGCTCAGAAGCGAGAGATCGATATCCGGAGGAAGGGGGCTGGATGGAGAAAAAACAGAGGTTACTTCTCCCCCTTACTCCCCAAATATCCATATAAACTGAGAGAGAGGGAAACGGGTCGAGCAGGAAGAGGATTAATAGAATCGTGGTGGACCTGCAGGGGATGGAGCGCGTCAGGGAGACGGGGAGAGGATTTGGGGAAGGAGGAGATAACGGAGGCGGTACGGAGTGTAGGGGATGGAGGGGTGATTTAGACAGGGTTTGTAGAAGTAGATGGCGGTGGAGGAAACGGGGAGGGCTGTAGAGGAAGTCATGGATGACGGTGACGGGGATGGTCGGCTGGGAAGGAGGTTTGACGACGAACAGGAGACTGAAAACTCAGTGAACCAGGAACACCTTCTTCCTCTCCGCCAGCATATTCCTGAACACATGAGCACCGCCTTCACATTTCTGCGGCATTTATTAGCTTTTTGCATTTGACATTAATTTTACATATTTGCGCACTGCTGATCCTTCGAAATAACAAATCTCAGATGGTCTAAGTCACAGATAATACAACAGACGGTGAATCCGGTAGAAACGATGCGATACAGGTGGACAGGACATTTGACACGCTGGCCTTCATCAGTCAGGACACTGAGTCCGGGAGTCGGAGGTCACGTTGCAGTTGCAGATGACGTCGGTTAGGCCGCACTTGGAGTATGGAGTTCAGTTCTGCTTGCCTTGCTCCAAGAAAAATCTCAACGAACTGGAAAGATTGCAGAGGGAGATTTCCAAGGATGCTGCCGGGACAGGGGGGGACTCAGTAATGGAGCGAGGATGGGAATTCTGAGACTTCTTTCAGTGACCTCATAGAGGTGTATAAAACTACAAGCGGCACGGCTAAGGCGAATGCATGCACTCTATTTCCCCAGGGCGCGGGTACGAGAACATTGACGAATATGATTAAGGTGAGAGTAGCTGAAGACAGAAGCGGGAGAGCGAGTGGTGTAGAGTCAAGGGAACAAGAGGAATGCGGAGAGTGTGTAGAGGGGGAACAGAGAATCGAGGGAGAGACCGGGATAGAAGCGGGAAGAGTTGGGAGGAAGGGAGGCGAGAGTCGTGGTGGGGGGGGGGGGGGCGTAGAAAAATGCAAATGAAATGGAGGAGCCGAGAGTGGAGAGGGATGAGAGAGAGAGTTTATCGGGACGAGGGTAAAGAGAGGGTGAGATGGTAAGATTGCGATAGAGGGAAAGAGGAAAACAGGGTAAGGGAAAGGGGCAGAGCGGATGGGTTAATGTGAGTCAAAGAAGGAAATGGGTTAGAAAGAGCGCGTTATCATTTGATTCAAGTCGGACCCACTGCCTGTTGACAGAGAATCTGGATCTGGTCAGAAATCCCTGGGCATAAATGTGCAGACTTCTCACAGATGAAGCGCTGACGAAACTCAGTGCAAATCTCAAACTCGCCGAACCATTCACATGTACCGCATTCGAAGCCTCCAGCTTTCATCTGGTACACGACATTCGTGGCCATTTTCCTATCAGGGAGGGGTAAAGAATTTCAATGCACCTCCAGCTGGCAGCTGTGTGTCAATCCCCTACATCACAGACGCCCTCCCTCACCATTGGCCTGTGGCACCCCAAAATCTCCCACATCCCCCCTTACAGTAACCGGAATACTCAAACTGACCCACTCCCTCTCTCTCTGCAGCCCTGCGTCAGACCCCAAAGTAATCCCTTCCCTCACTATCTCCCCACAGATCGGTTTCAGAGACCAGAATAATAACAGTACCCAACATTCTCCTCACAGCTCCGTGTCAGTCCCCAAAATATTCCTGTAGCGCCAGTGTCCCCGAAAGCCCCATGTCAGTCCTCAAAATGTTCCCACGTCTTTAATGTCTCCCCACAGAACTGTGTTATCTGTCTAAGTACTCACACTCACCACTTCCACCCCACCGATCAGTGTCAGTCCAAGGTACACCCACTGGCTGACTCTCTCCCCACAGCACCCGAAGTCCCCGAAATAATCCCACTGCTCAACCCTCTTCTTAGAGACCTGTGTCAATCATCAACACATCTCCCACGTCCCATGCACTCCACAGACGTGACTTTGTGCCCAGAGTACTCCCACTGAACCATTCTCTCCCCACAGATCTGTGTCTGAACCCAAAGTACACCCCTCCCTCATCTCTCCCCACGGACATGTGACAGACCCCAACATACTGCCACTCCTTCACACTCTCAAACAACGTTGGTCAGTTCCCAAAAGAGCACCATAGTCCCCAAACGTTCCCGCAGCCTGTGCCAGACCGCAAACTAAACCTACCGCCCACTCGACTCTCGCAACCTGTATCAATCTCACGACTCATTTTATTCTCAGGAACATGCAAGACCCCAAATCTCACCCATCTTTGCATTTTCCAATCCAGAATGCACTGCCTTGGTCCTGGACAAATTTGTTAACAAAATTCTGTGAAATTAAAGTAGTATCATGAATGATTGAATTTCAGGTGTGTCACGTTATGTCTGACCCAGGGAGAGTGTGAAGGGCTAGTGCAGAAGGAGTTTTTCTCTGTATCTCACTCCAGGAGAATGAGATGGCAAGATGCATGAAGCCTTACTCAGTGTCTGACCCCGGGAACATGTGATGGGACGGTGTGGAGGAAGATTCACCCTGTGTCTGACCCCGGGTGTCTGTGATGGGACGGTGTGGAGGGAGCTTCACTCTGTGTCTGACCCCGGGAGTGTGTGATGGGACTGTAAGGAGGGAGATTCACTCTGTGCCTGACCCCGGGAGTGTGTGATGGGACGGTGTGGAGGGAGATTCACTCTGTGTCTGACAGCGGGTGTTTGTGATGGGGCAGTGAGGAGGGAGATTCACCCTGTGACTGACCCCGGGAGTGTATGATAAGACGGTGTGGAGAGAGCTTCACTCTGTGTCTGACCCCGGGACTGTGTGGTAGGACGATGTGGAGGGAGATTCACACTGTGCCTGACCCCGGGAGTGTGTGATGGGACGGTGTGGAGGGAGCTTCACTCTGTGCATGATCCCGGGAGTAGTGTGTGATGGGAGACTGTGAAACGAGATTCACTCTGGTGTACATAAACATATACACACACACACACACACACACACACACACAGACATATATATATATATATATATATATATATATATATACCTTCCGTCGATCAGAAACATACCTCTTCCTCTATTGAATTTATTTCAAGAAGAATTGATTTTGAGTTACAACAATGCTGCTTCGCCTCACCGTAGAGAATTGCAAACGGGGATAGAAAATAAAGCCGGTCTTCATTTCTGATCCAGTCCTTGGAACAAGCATGGTCTGGAATTCAGGAAACAAGCAACAGTGATTCTCCCTCCGTCCGTCCCGGAGTCAGGCATTGAATCGGTATCCCTCCTCACTTACCCATCACACATTCACCGGTTCAGAGACAGAGTGAAGCTTCTCCACACCGTCCCATCACACACTCCCGGGGTCAGACACAGAGTGAATCTGTCTCCGCGTGGACCCATCACACTCTCCCAGGGTCAGACACAGAGTGAATCTCCCTCCACCTCGTCCCATCACAGACACCCGGGGTCAGACACGGAGTGAATCTGTCTCCGCGTGGACCCATCACGCACTCCCGGAGTCAGACACAGAGTGAATCTCCCTCCACCTCGTCCCATCACAGACACCCGGGGTCAGACACAGGGTGAATCTTCCTCCACGCAGCCCCATCATACGCTCCCGCGATCAGGTACAGAATGAAGTTTCCTCCACACCGTCCAATCTCACACTCCAGGGGTCAGATACATAGTGATCCTCCATCCAAACGGTCCCATCACGCACTCCTGTGGTCAAACACAGAGTGAATCTTCTTCCTCCCTGTCCCATCGCACACTCCCGGGGTCAGACACAAAGAAAAGTTCATTGTACAGCATCCGAAAATACGATCCTGGTGTCAGAGAGGGAGTGAATCTCCCACTGCACCGTCAGAGCTCACAGTGCCGTGGTTAGACAGAGATTGAGGCTACCTCCCCACCGTCCCGGCACACACTGCCGAGGTGAGGTACAGAGTGAAGCTTTCTCCAAACTGTCCCATCGCGCATTCTCTGGGTCAGACACAGAGTGAACCTCCTTCCACACTGTCCCATAGCTCTGGGGTCAACCTCGGTCTGAAGCTTTCACTCCACCGCACTATCACACCCTCCTTTGGTCAATCATGGAGTGAAGCTCCCTGCACACTCTCCCATCACACAGTACTGCGGACAAACACAGAGTGAACCACCCTCTACACTACCTCTATACACCCTCCCGTGATCAGATAGGAAATGAGACAGTCTCTGCACCATCCCGCCGCATACTCCCGTGGTCAGTCAGAGTATAATGCGCCTTCTAGCCAGTGACGTCACACAGTACAGGGGTCAGAGAACGAGGGAAGCTCCCTCCGCACCGTCCAATCAAACAACGCTGGTTTCAGATATGGGGCGGCATTCCGTCCAGGCACGCGTCACCGTTACTGGTGTAAGACACAATCATGACCACGGCACATCCCATCCCAAAAGCACTCACCCCCCACCGCCCAGCCAGACCTTCCCATCACACGCACGCACTGTCAAACACAGAGTCCCATCACAAACACACGGGGTGAAGGGTGAGACTTAAACTCCCTGCACACCGTCCGATCACACACTCACAATCAGACGGAGAATGAATCTCTCTCTCCATGGCCCCATCACACACTCCACCGGTCAGACAGAAGGAGAAGCTGCCACCAAATGGTCCCATCGCACACACCCTAGTCTAAAACAGCGTGAATCTTCTTCCTCCCATCTTATCACACAATTCTTGGCGTGTCAGAGAGTGAAGCTCCCTCTGAACCGTTCAATCACACCCCACAGTGTTCACACACAAGGCGAAGTTCCGTCCACATTCTCCAATGGCGCACTCCACAACATCGAATCACACAATCCATTGTCACACAGAATAAACGTCTCTCAATAACGTCCCATCACACACTCCCGATATCAGACACAGACTGAAGCTGTCTCTCCACGAACCCATCACACACTCCGGGATTCAGATTGAAACTCTCTTTCCAAGGTGCCATGACACACTTCAGGGGTCAGACATGTGGTGAATATCTCTGTGCACTGTCCCATCACACAATCCCGCTGTCAGACACAGAGTGAAGCTGGATCCACACAGTAGTGAAGATGCAACTTCTTCCACGCAGCCCCATCACACATCACTGGGTCAAACACAGAGTGACGCATCGTCTCTCCATGCCTGCCCTGTGATGAGGAGAGGGTGAAAGAGGGGGATGATGCCTCACCTCTTCTGCTGGTCAACAATTCACAGATTTGAGCCTTGGTTTCGTTGACAGATCTGTACTTCGTTTACATCTCAGTGAACTGCTGACGGAGATCGCTATGCATTCGTTTAAAAGACGGACGAATCTGTGATACTGAGAGAGATGGTGAAGGATGTTTAGCGTTTACAGAGAAACGGGAGTCAGCGTCACGCTACCGAACGGGTCACAGAGAGTGTTGAGTCAGTGTCACGGTGAAGCGTGTCACAGTGAAGGATGTGCCGGTGTCACAGTGAGAGGAGTCATTGGAAACATGAGGGGCGTGTCTGTGTATCTCTGAGGGGTTATCAATGCCCTGGTGAAGGTTTTGTTGTTGTTACAATGTGGTCTGTGTCGGTATCGTGGTGATGATCAATTCACAGTCTCAGCGCGGGGCATGCTCGTGTTGCTGTGATGGAGGTGTCTCTCGACATCACGGAGAGGGAAATGTCAAAGTGAGGAGTCTGTTCGTGTCACGGTGGGTGGAGTATCTGTGTAACGTGTGGATGCTGCTCTCATTGAGAATGGTGTCTGTGTCACCGTGGGAGGCATGTCATGGCCACGGTGTGTGTTCGGTTGCCACGCTGAGGTGTGTGTCGGTATGATGGATAAAACTTTGCCGGCGCCGTTGTGAATTTAGATGTCGGTATGACAGTAAGGGTTTTGTCTGTGTCAGGGTTAGGTGTGGGTATTTGCTTCGGGGTGAGGGGTGTTACAGTGACGTGTAAGTCTTTGTCACGGTGCGGAGCTGGACGGGTCACGTTGAGGAGCCTGTAGGTGTCAGTGGTGTCTCAGTGTCACAGTGACGGGCGTGTCGGTGTTACTGTGAGGTGTGTTTCGGAGTCTCCTTGTGACAGGTTCTCTGGGGTCATACGGGTGGGAAATCTCACATATCTTACATTCAAAGTTTGAGTTTAACTCTTGGACTGGTATTCGACATTGGCGTTGGTTCCTGTTGATCTCCTGATTTTCTGCCCAAAGGAGTTTGTAGTTTCGTTCAGGAGAGATCTGAGATGGTGAAGGATGTTTGGCGTTTATAGTGTGTCAGTGTCACGGTGAGGGTGTAACAGTGAGGTGTGTGCTGTTGGCAGAGTGAGGGGCGTCGGCGCCACAGTGTGATACGTGTCTGGGACATGCTGAGGGGTATATTATGTTACCAGCGAGGTTTTTGTTGGTGACACGATGGGAGCTGCGTCAGTATCGCGGTGATAGTTGATTCCGTGTCACACCGAGTCGGTGTTTCAGTGAGAGACGTCTAGCTGTCATTGTGATAGGTGTTTCTGGTTCAATGTGAGAAATGCACCGGGTCATATCGCGGTGTTTCTCTATGTCACGGTGAGAGATATGTCGGAGTCACAGTGCGAGGTGTGACGGTGTTGCAAAGAGAGACTCGTCGGTGTCATAATGTCCGGTGTATTGGTGTGACAGTGGACAAAATGCCGATGTCACGGTGAGGGGCGTGTCTGTCTCACGAGGAAGGACCTGTTGTTGTCACGGTGGATGTGTCGGTGTCACGGTAAGTGTAGTGTTATTGACACGGTGCGGACTGAGTGGGTGACGCTCTGAGGGCTTGTCGGTGTCACGGTGAGGAAGGTGTCATTGTGAGTGTTACGTCGGTGTTTCGGTGAAGTGGCAGTAACTGTCATAATAAGAGATAAGTCGTCTTAAAAGTGATGGACATGTCTGTGTCACAGTTAGGGATGTTTCTACGTCACAGTGCGGGACGTGTCAACGTTACAGTGACTCGGTATTACATTGGTATTATGTTGGTATCATGTTGAGGGATGTTTTGGTGGGGGTTGTGTCGGTGTGACGGTGAGGGGTGAGTCGTGGTCATGCTGAGAGACCCGTCAGTACCACAGTGAGGGGTGTGTCGATATCACCGTAAAGGGGTTTTTCTGGGAAATGATGGGAATGTGTCGCTGTTACAGTGGCCATTTTTATTCTCTGCGGTTTTGTCGTTCCGACCGGTGTGAAACTCACCATGAATCCTCCAGCAGATACCCGTGATAATGAGGGTCGCTGTTAAAACGCAGATTAGCCATATGCTTGGGTCTGATCTGTCACTCCTAGTGGATCGATCACTGCCCATTCCGTCTGCTGAAAATTCATTCCTTGTCTTTGCCAATCCATCGTCATAGTCCTTGATCCCTGCTGTTCCCACCCTCTGCGTTCAAATCACTTATGCCGAGCAGTGACCAGAAATCACAGAACGGAGCAGACCCTTCGGCCCGAAACTCGGCTATAACAATTATACCTTCTATCTAAGCCGGTTTTACGACTTAGTTGCTCATCTCCATGCAATCCCTGCACATACACGTGCCTACCAAAGAGCCAATTTAACGCCTATGTCGATTTGCCTCCACCTCCACCTCCAACCCGGAAAGCACATTCCACTCATTGCACTCTCTGGGCAAACGAAACATTGCCGTTCACCTCTCCTGAAAGGATACTCCCTCTCCACTTCCACCGCGCTATTAGTCATTTCTCTCCGGGGATGGATGAGAAAGCTACCGGTTGCCTGGTCTATCTCTGCCTTGTTATCCGTCTGCTTGTTATATTATGCATCTGATAGTTATCTTTCTGTCTTGTACATTCCCTCTGTGCTTTGCGCCCTGCGTGACCGTAGGTTTTCTGTTTGGCATTCGGTGACATTTTCCCTCCCGAGTAATGTCACCCCACCTCCTTTAATTCCTTCCGTATGTAGACGGCTGAAACTAGGGATCCCAGAAATATTGGTCTGTCCGACTTGTTCCTCCTGCAAGGACTCAATAATGTCTACAATATCATCAAAATGTGTTAGTTCATGCCCTGAGCTCACCCGCCTTTAAAAAAAACTTACAGCATTGAAATATACACAGCTCAGAACACCAGTATCATCGTTGACAAAGTTCCGCACGGAAGGTTAGTGAGGAAGTTTCAATCGTTTGGTATTAATTTTGAAGTCGAAAAATGGATTCAACAGTGACTGGATGGGAGGTGCCAGAGAGTAGTGGTGGATAACTGTTTGTCAGGTTGGAGGCCGGTGACTAGTGGTGTGCCTCAGGGGTCTATACTGAGTCCGATGTTGTTTGTCATATACATTGATGATCTGTACGATGGGGTGGTAAATTAGATTAGTAAATCCGAAGATGATACGAAGATAGGTGGCGTTGTAGATAATGAAGTAGTTTTTCAAAGCTTGCAGAGAGATTTAGGCCAGATAGAAGAGTGGGCTGAAAGATGGCAGATGGAGTTTAATGCTGATAAGTATGAGCTGCTACATTTTGGTAGGAATAATCAAAATAGGACATACATGGTAAATGGTAGGGCATTGAAGAATGCAGTAGAACAGAGTGATCGAGGGAGAATAGTACATTGTTCCCTGAAGGTGGAATCTCATGTGGATAGGGTGGTGATGAAAGCTTTTGGTATGCTTCCCTTTATAAATCCAAGTATTGTGTATAGGAAACACGAGGAAATCTACAGATGCTGCAAACTCAGGCAACAGACACAAAAGGCTGGTGGAACACAGCCGGCCTGGCAGAATCAATAGGAAGAAGCACTGTCGTCTATTCGGGCTGAGACCCCTTGTCCGGACTAACTGAAAGAAAAGATAGTAAGAGATTTCAAAATCGGAGGGGAGAGGGACGCGAAAACATAGGAGAAGTCCGGAAGGGGTTGCGTGAAGCAAGGAGTTGGAAAGGTGATTGGCTAAAAAAAAGATACAGAACTGGGGAAGGGAAAGGAACAAGGCGCTGAAGTCCTAGGGAGATTGAAAAGGAGAGGGGAGCACCAGAGGGAGATGGAGAACAGGCAGTGATGGGCAGAGAGAGAACTAAAAGGGGAAGGGAGAAAATAAATAAATCAGCGATGGGGTAAGAGAGGAGGAGGGGCATTAAAGGAAGTTAGAGAAGTTTGAAAAAGTTAGGTCTTTATTCTTTAGAACGTAGAAGGTTGAGGGGGGACTTGATGGAGGTATTTCAAATTATGAGGGGGAAGATGGAGTTGACGTGCATTGGCTTTTTTCATTGAGATGACGGGCGATTCAAACAAGACAACACGAGTTGAGGGAGAGGGGGCAAAATTTCAGAGGTAACACAAAGGGGAATGTCTTTACTCAGAGAGTGCTGGCTGTGTGTAACGAGCTTCCAGTATAAGTGTTAGAGGCAGGCTCGATATTGTTATTAAACTTAAACTTGGATAGGTATATGGGCAGGAAAGGAATGAAGGGTTATGGGATGATCGCAGGACAGTGGGATTAGGTGAGAGTAAGCGTTCAGCACGGTCTACAAAGGCTGAGATGGCCTGTTTCTGTGCTGTAATTTTTAGATGGTTATATATAATACAAAACATTGCATTTCTTCCTTCCTGATGACATTGCCCAGGAATTTTAGTTTCCTCTCATTTAATGTTCTCACTAAAGATCTTGCTATGGGGACGATGGAGTATTGTCTCATTAGTACCCCATCTCTATGTGATATTTTCAGCATTCTTCTAAGAAACCACCTTCCTGTTGCTTCTAAGTTTCTTTTGAGTTCTGGTCTTACAGTCCACGTTTCGGAAGCACACAGCAAGATTGACCGGAAGTAGTATTTCAGTAGCCTAAGCCTTGTTGTCATAGAAATCTGTCAGTAGGTAAAATGGGTTTCATTTTTTGGAAGTTGGTTTTGGCAATGGCAATTCTTATTTTTATTTCTACTCTACATCCAGCATCTTGTGACGTAAAGCTGCCAAGGTAATTAAAGCTCCAGAAAACATGTTGTCCAAATCCACACATTCCAGATCCTTTCTGTACCCAACAAATATGGACTTGCTCCATTTCCGAATCTCAACCCAACGACTGCCCTATACTTTTCTATAATCACCTGAAGCCAAATGACTTTATGATCACTCGATACAAAGTCTGCTCCTGCACAAAGCGCTGACACCTGCCGTCTCATTCCGCAGTAGATTATAAAGTAGTGTTTTCTCTCACTGGGACTGATCAAGGAATCATCCCTGAATATTTTTGTTAAACTCTATCCCACTGGTCCTTTAGCAGTAGGCGACTCAGTCAATACGTGGAAAGCCGAAATCACCTGCTATAACAATTTTATATTTACTGCAACAGTCTGCGATCTTTCTGCAGGTTTCTTCCTCCTAATCCAGCAGACTGTTTGCTGGTCTATAATGTAGCCCCATAACATGACCACGCATTTCTTATTCCTCATTTCCACCGATAAAGTCTCACTTAGACGAGCTGCCTTGTATGTTCTGCCTGCGCTCTGCGGTGAGATTTTCTCAGTCCTGTAATGTCACCAATCTTTCTGAAATTCTTCCGCTTTCTGAGGACTAAAAATAGGGAACCCCGAAATATCGTGCTGTCCTGCTTGTTCCTCCTACAACCAATTCTCAATAATGGTCACAATATCATAATCGAATGTGTTCATCCATGCCCTCAGCTGGGACGGGTAGTTATCCTGTCCTTTAATTTAACAGATAAATCCCTGACTTCACTTTGCAAAACCACCTTCCCATGTCGCTGGTACCGATATGGACCAGGACATACTATTGTTCACTCACCCACGTCAGGAACATATAGAAGGAATGGTGTTGGGAGAATAGAGGAAGGAAGGGGAGGAGATTGGAGGCTATAGAAAGGGTGTTCAGACTGCAGCCGTTGGAGCAGAACGTGTGAGTTGCCATTTTGAGGCACCCATCTCTATTTCGAGTCAGCTTAAACGCCGAAATCCACTGACCCGTGACTAGGAGTCACAGACAGAGCGAGAATCCCTCCATACAATCTCATCACACGCACCAGGAAACATGCAATGAGTAACGCTCCCTCAGCTACGATCCATCACACACAGTCCGGGGCCAGGCACAGAGTGAAGTTCTGTCCACACCTCGCGATCACACACTTCCAGGGTCACACAACCAGCGAAGCTGCCGAAATATTAAACCATTACTCTCCCGGAGTCAGACATCTGAGGCACCTCCCGCACCATCGCAGCACACTCTACTAGAATCAGAAAATGTACCAAACCCTCTCCCTTCTCCGGTCACCCCACTCACCAGTACCCAGTATTTCAGTTTCCCAGTAGTACGAACTGTGTGTGTCTCTCGGAGATTGTTTGTGTGTGAGAGTGGACTGTGTGCTGCCGAAAGAGGAAGGAAGGGGAGGAGAGAGGAGGCCAGGGAAAGGGTGGTGAGATTGCAGTTCCTGATGCAAGTGATGTGGAACCACACGACCGGACTGTGTCTGCAGAGCTGTGGTGAAGCTCAGATCCTGGTGATAGATACCCAATGGAACGGGGGAGTAGAAATACCAGACGTCATCGCTCCCCCATACTCTCCACTATTGCCTGTGACACAGAGTGGAAGGAGAGTGGAGGGACGGCGTAGATGCGGAGCGTTTCGCGGGTGGAGTGTATCACGGAGACGGAGGAGGGGCACCTGGGTATGTATGGGATTATGGAGAAGCCGAAGTGCGCAGGATAGGTTGTGGGTCAGGGAGACGCGATAGTTTGAGTGCGAGGGATGGGTGACGGAAACGGGAGTGGTGCACTGGAGACGGAGTGACAGTGACGGGGAATAGTGGAGGAGAGAGAGAGTTTGACGGATTCGGGAAGGGGCTTTGGAGAGGGAGGATGTTATGCATGCGGGGAGGAATGTTTTCGAGTGTTTTCGAGTTACAGAGCAGGCTCAGTTACTCCCACTGTGTCCTCGCTATCACACCCTCGCCTTTCCGAATGGCCCTGAGTTCATCCAGTTCATTTTCCAACTGCTTAACGCGGCGTGTTAGAAGCTGCAGCTGGATGCGTTTAAGACCGTATGGCAAAGGAGCAGAGGTCGGCCATTAGGCCCATCGACTCATTTTATTTTCATGAGTTGATCCATTGTCCCATTTAGTTCCATTCCGCCTTCTCACCATGAACGTTGATGTCCTTACTACACAGATACCTATCAATCTCTGAATTAAATACACCCAATGACTTGGCCTTCACTGCCGCCCGTGGCAACAAATTGCTAAAATTGCACCCTCTGGCTAAAAAAAAATCTTTGCATCTTTGTTCTGAATGGGCGCCATTCAATTCTCAAGTCATGTCCGCTCGTACTAGACTCGCCCACCGTGAGAAACTACTTTTTCACATCCACTCTCTCCATGTCTTTCAAATTTCAAATTGTGTCTATGAGTTCCCCCCCCCCCCCCTCCGGATTCTTCCAAACTCAAGTGAGCACACTCCAAGAGTGGTCAGACGTTTTCCATATGTTAACCCTCCCTTTCCAGGAATCATTCTAGTGCATCTCCTCTGAACCCTCTCCAACGTCAGCACATCCTTTCTTAAATAAGGGTCCCAATGCTGCTCACAGCCTCAACGTCACATCCCTGCACCTATATTGTTCTAGAAATGAATGCCAACATTGCATTCGCCTTCTTCACCACCGACTCAACCTCTTCACTTTCTCAAATTTCACAGTGAACTCAGTCATGTTATGATGACTGCCTACGAACTGTGTGTGTGTGTGTGTGTGTGTGTGTGTGTGTGTGTGTGTGTGTGTGTGTATGTGTGTGTGTGAGAGAGAGAGAGCTGATTGTGTGTGTGTGTGAGCGGATTGTGTGTGTGTGTGTGTGTGTGTGTGTGTGTGTGTGTGTGTGTGTGTGTGTGTATGTGGGTGTGAGCGGATTGTGTGCTGCCAGAATTGGAAGGAAGGGGAGAAGAGAGGAGGCCAGGGCAAAGGTGTAGAGATTGCAATCACTGATGCATCTTGTGTGGAGCTACTCGAACGGCATGTGCATACGGAGCCGTAGAGAGGATCAGATCATGTTTATGGATATCCAGTGGAATGAGGGAGGTGTAACTCTCCCTCATACACGCAACAATTGCCTGTGTCACAGAACGGGAGGAAAGACGACGACGTAGATGAGGAGCGTTTACCGAGTGGAGTGTATCACGGAGACGGGGAGGGGCGTATGGCAACGTATGGGAGGATGAAGAAGGCGATGTGTGCAGGAGAGGGCATGGGTCACGGAGACGAAGCTGCCTATAGGCGAGGGATGAGTGCCGGAGACGGGAGTGGTGCACCAGAGACTGAGTGACGTAGGCTCAACTTTTTGCTCCCTGACTTTGTCAGAGGTCTTAACAACATCTGTCCTAACAACCACTCAACTATCTGCAATGGCATTCTTATTTTCATAAAGTTTTAGAGAGTTCTTACAACATTCGTTCATACCAGCACTACCCTCTTTTAATGGTAAACCTCACCGATGGGGTAATAGTTCCAATCCAGTTGAGGTGTAAAAATGAGGGAGTTGTTCATGGGATACGGCATGAAGCAGCTGAACAAGGTGGTGGCGGTGGCCGCTGCCTCAAAGCAGGAGCCTCTGCTGCCCCCCAGTGTTCACGTGGCAGAAAACAATCTCTGTGGTGAACAATTGTAGATTACCGTAGAATTCAAAGTGCCCAGTGGCCTCAAGTTGCATAACTCTGTGTGTGTGTGTGTGTGAGTGTGTGTGTGTGTGTGTGTGTGTGTGTGTGTGTGTGTGTGTGTGTGTGTGTGTGTGTGTGTGTGTGTGTGTGTGTGTGTGTGAAGGTGTTTTATTGATATCCTCCATATGCTTGCTACGTTTCTATTGTATACATTTTATGTGTGTGTTGTTCCGTGTTGGACTGTTGGTAATGCAATTAACAGCCAGATCCTGGCTGTTTTCATGGGCATTCCCGTGTGATGGAATTACAATTAAACTTAAATCGAATTTAATTGAAATGAAATGAAACCGTCTGGTCTGAGGAGTTCTCACCTTCCGTGGAAGAGAATCCAAGGATACACATACCTGAAGTTCTCATTCCAACCATAATGCTAAACTGAAATTTCTTTCTAAATTTGACCACAAATGAACGTACATAAATTTGCAGAACCTACTCCCCCTTTTTTTCCTATATATTGGCGTCTGAAGCGTAGACAACATAGAAACATAGAAAATCTACGGCACAACAGAGATCCTTTGGCCCACAAATTTTGCCGAACATGTCCTTGCCTTAGAACTACCTAGGCTTTATCATTAGACCTCTATTTTTCTAAGCTCTACTTAGTCATCCACGAGTCTCTCAAAAGACCCTATCATTTCCGCCTCCACCGCCGCCGCCGGCAGCCATTCCACGCCGTCACAACTCTCTGTGCAAATAAACTTACCCTGAAATCACCTCTGTTCCTACTTCCATAAAACAGTACCCTTTTGTGCTAGCCATCACAGCCCTGGGGAAAAAGTGTCCGACAATTGTTACGTACCCCGTACCTGGGTGTCTTACCAGCAAATATAGAAGTATCCGTTAAAGTCTGGTGGTACTATTTTCAGCAGTGTTTATTAGTAAAATATACAAGTCAATATCAAGGCAAATATACAGATAATACACGTTAGCAATACTAAACCTAAAATAACAATCAATGATAAACAAGCTCTATCGTTGTATAGGGGATAATGAATTATCATGAGAAAGTATAAAGTTCAGTTCAATTCATGTAGGCTCAGGTAGTTGCTGGTCGATGTGTTGTAATTGTTGGAGAGAGAGAGAGAGAGCGAGAGAGAGAGAGAGGACGATCAAACAGTGACAGCTATTGCCTTCCAAACCTTCCTTTACTTTCTGGATCCGTCGTTTCGTTGTGGCCATTCAGGTATGACCCCTCTGTTCTTTAGCTAGACCGTTCTTCCGTGGTGGACTCGTCACTCCGGCAAAGGTGGACACACACACAAGCCCCCACCGGCCTTGCTATAACCGCTGTGAGTGAAATTGACCGATCCGTTCGGACCCCGATGCCCCACACTTTCTCGTGGGTTTCTGATGCTCACTAGTGTGTCTCCTGCTGCGTCTGAGGGGGTGACACCCCAGACCTCACTTTTATCCCCACTCACGGGGTCTCAGGTGTCAATCAGTTTTGAATGGCTTAGCCCATCAAACCAGCCCATTCCGGCTGCCCACTGAGGAATTTTAATGAACAGAATAGTACCAAGTAAACAGCCCTCTCCGCAGCCATACGTCTTTCGGGAGTCATAACATGGTGGATAAACATAACTCTCTCTCAGGCTGTTATCGGTAACAGATGTCCTGGCATGTTTTCTTTTGTCTCTCCTACTCTCTCGTTAGCAGCGTGGTAACAGCAACAGTTTGTGATTCTCCCAGGGGAGGGGGACATTGACAACCTTGCACCCTTCTGCCCACCAGAGTTATTCATCCTTCGTAACACTATCCACTGATAAATGCCTCTCATTATCGTATACACGTCGACCTATTCATCTCTCTTCCTCGGTCGCTGCAAGGAGAAAAGGTCGATTTCACTAAACCTCATAAGGCATTCTCCCCAATCCTAGCTATATCCTTGTACTTTGGGGACCACATACCATTGCAAAATCTCGTTCTCATCCACAGTATCTCTTTTCTGTTCCACTAACAAGGAACACTCTATCGATACAGCTCGCCACATCTCAACCCATTACCTACTGAGCCACAGAACCACAGTCAGTGCCAGAGACCTGACCGTTGAGACTTTCCCCAGCTTCAGCATTTGCACCTCTGTCCTCCCATCCAGAAGTATCCAAAGGGTCTACCTGCTATTGAGCGGGTTGGTCACAAGGGGTCTCTGCACGTCTCTGGATCTGCACTGTCTGTCACCCAGGTTCCTGTATCCTGCACGTTCGGTCTAAATACATCTCTATATATCTCTATCACCCCTATGCACACAGCGAGGAAGTTTCCTTGTTGCAGTACCGGGTCTATCAGTGTGTGGCTGTCACCATGAGGGGCGTGTTCGTATTACGACGAGGGTTGTGTCTGTGATACAAAAGCATTGTAAGGGGTTTTTCAGTGTCCCTTTGAAGATGGTGTCTCTGTGCGTCTTTTTCATGCCGTATGCCTTCTGTGAATTGGTTGTTCCCTCTTGTTATCGATAAATCGTCAAGTGACTTTTCACAAACTAACTCCCTGCACTTTCCACCGGATGAGGTCAGATCACTCTGCTCTTTCTACAGAGCAGAGAAGGTAAATCACACAACAGAACAGACGCTTTGGTTCAAGAATTGTGATATCTCAATTCTGAATTTGTTCTCCCGACATCTGTCTCCTTCCATTCCTTGCACACCCACGTACCTATAGAAGAGCCAGTTAAAAGTCTGTATGGATTTACCTCCACCACCAGAGCTGCCAGAACTTTCCAATTACCCGCCAATCTCTGTGACGACAAAAACTTGCGAAATTCATCTCCTTTGAACCTACCCGCTCTTACCTCAATGCAGGTCTTCTAATATTAGACATTTCCACCCTACGGGTAAAAGATACAAGCTCTGTGGTCTACTTGCGTCCCGTAATGTTATAAACCTCAAAACTAAACTTAACTCGAGGTTGCATCTATCCTTTTCCATACTTATCCTGTATCTAATGGCATTACCAACACTAGATGCAAATTGTTCCCTGACACACACTTCTGACCCCTTGCGTGTCCTAATCGCTAGGATGAGATCAAGTATTGCACTCTCTCATTGGGACTATCTATCTGCTGATTAAGGTTCCTTCCTTAACTGATTAAGAAAACTATCCCAGTGATCCTTTCACAGTCAGTACCAAGAATCTTAAACTCACCCGATGCCACAACCTGATGTCTCTTACAATAGACTCCGAACTCTCCACAGATTTGTTCCTCTAAATCCCCCGACTGTACGGTGGTCGATAATGTTGCCCCATGAACGAGTTCATACCCTTCTCATTCCTCAGTTCCACCTCTGAAGCCTCACCTTAGCTTAAATTATATAAACATTAGTACGACAAAAACAGCGGTAAACTGGAAGGCTGAGCTAACAAACTTGCCCCTCCTGCAAACAAATCTTACTAATGGCTAAACTCTCATGCTTTCAATCGTTGGCTCCGACCCTGAGCTCATCTGCTCTTCGTATAATACTTATTGCTTTGAAATGGACGTAGCTCAGAACATGAGATCCAGCAGGTTCAACATTTTGCTCGCTGACTTTATCTGAGGTCTTAACAACATCTGTCCCAACAATGACTCAACTTTCTGTTCAATCATTCTGGTTATCATCCCCCTGCAACTCTGGCTTAAACAACACATCGACCCCTTTCTTAATGGCAAACCTTCCCGCTGGGATATTAGTTCCACTCCGGTTCAGGTGTAAACTGAGAGAGTTGCCAGATGGCGGAGAAAATGAAGGAGCTGCACAACGAGGGGCGGTGTGGCGCGATCTCCAGGCAGGAGTCTGTGCTGTCTCCCAGTGTTCATTCGGCAGAACACAAGAGCAGTTGTTGTAGTTTCTAGATTTCGGTGGCTTTTACACTGTCTAGGACCTCAAGCTGATTATATATACATGTGCTCGTGCGCGCGCGTGCGTGTGTGCGCCTGTACATAAAGCGTGAATATATCTCACTGATACCCTACATATGCTTGCTAACTTGCTATTTTATATATATTACGTGAGCTTGGTGTATCGTGTGACAGTTGGTGTTGTGTTTTTGAAGCTTGGCCCTGGCGGTCATATGTGATGGAATTGCAAATAAACTTGAAATGAATTGAATTGAAATGAAATAAACCGCTCGGTTTGCAGAGGTCGCAGCTTCCGAGCAGGAGCGCCCAGTGATACAGATATCTCAAGACTTCGTTCCAAATCCTAACATTTCAGTCACAGTTTACACTGAATGTTCTTTCAAAGTTTGCAGAACCGGCTCCATTTTCCTGCCTATATACTGGTTAGTATATCGACCGCATACCATTGAGAAATCTCGTTCTCGTCCTCAGTACCTCTTTTCTGCTCACCTAACAAAGACTACCCTCAGGATAAAGCTCGCCAAATTTCACTCCTTTCCTTTCTGAGCCACAGAGCCATAGTCTCTGTCAGAGACCTGACCGGTGAGACTTTCCCCTGCTTGGTAATTTGCACCCCTCTCCTCCCATCCAGAAGCATCCAAAGTGGTCTACCTGTTATTGAACGGATTGGCCGCAAGGGGTGTCTGCACTGGCTCTGGTCTAAAGTGGTCTAACGCATCTTTCCGCACATCTACCCTCATCCCATCCGCCCACCACCCCACTCGGGATGAAGTTTTGTCCATACAAACGATCGGCCTGTTCACACAGAATAGAGCAAAGGCTCAGAAACGAGAGATCAATATCCGTTTGAAGGGAGCTGGTTGGTGTAACACTGGACGTCACCTCTCCCCCTTCCTCGCCATACTTCTATATAAACAGTGAGAGGGGGACGTGTAAAGGAGGAAGACGGTTAATGGAAGCGGGGTGGACCTGCAGGGGATCAAGCAGATCAGGGAGACGTGGAGAGGTGTTGGAGAAGGAGGAGATGACGAAGACGGCACGCAGCGCAGTGAACGGAGGGTTGCTAGAGTCAAGAAGTGTGGAAGAAGAATGCGGTGGCGGAAACGGAGAGGGCTGCAGAGGAAGTCGTGGCGGACGGTGACAAGGATCGTCGTCTGGGAAGGAGGGTTGACGAGAAACAGGAGGCCGAAATCTCAATGATCCAGAAACACCTTCTTCCCTTCCGCTGGCATTTTCTTGAACGTATGAGCACCACCTCCACATTTTTTGCGGCATTTATTAGCTTGTTGCATTTGTCGGTAATTTTTACATATTAGCGCCCCACTGATCCTTCAAAAGAACAAATCTCAGGTGGTCTACGTCACAGATAATAAAACAGACCGTGAATCCGGTAGAGAAGATGCGATACTGGTGGACAGGATATTTGACACGCTGCCCTTCATCAGTCAGGGCACTGAGTACGGGAGTCGGAGGTCACGTTGCAGTTGCAAATGACGTCGGTCAGGCCGCACATGGAGTATGGAGTTTAGTTCTGCTTGCCTTGCTCTGAGAAAAATCTCAACGAACTGGAAAGATTACAGAGGGAGAATTCCGAAGTTTCTGCCAGGATTTTAGGAGCTGAGTTATGGTGCAGTCGGAAATTTTCAGGCTTTATTTTGTGACCATGTAGAGCTGTACAAAACTACAAGGGGGCACGGATAAGGCGAATACATGCACTCTTATTCCACAGGACTGGGGTATCGAGAACATTGACGCGCATGATTGAGGTGAGAGTAGCTGAAGACAGAAGCGGGAGAGCGAGTTGAGTTCGATAAAAGGGAAAGAGAGGGATTGGGAGAGTGTGTAGAGGGGGAATAGAGAATCGAGAGAGAGACAGGGATAGAAGAGGAAGAGTTCGGGGAAAGGGAGGCGAGATGCGGGAGGGAGAAAATGCGGATGAAATGGAAGAGGCGTGAGTGGAGTGGGATGAGAGAGAGTGTTCAGAGGAACGAAGGTGAAGAGTGGGCGAGATGGTGGGTAAGATTGCGATAGAGGGAAAGATAATAAGGCAAGGGTGAGAGGCAGAGCTGATGATGTAATGTGAGTCGGTGAGATAAAGACGGTTTTGCCACTTGTTTAAGTCGACCCTATTGACTGTTGACAGAGATCCTGGATCTTTTCAGAAAGATCTGAGCACAGAAGCGCCGACTTCTCGCAGATGAAGCAACGCTTATCCTCACTGCAATGTTCAAAGTGAGGGTACCATCCACATTCAATGCATTCGAAGACTCCAGCCTTCATTTGGAACACGATATTCGAGGCCACTCTCCTATCAAGAAGGGGTAAGCAATATCAGCGTACCTTCAGCAGGCAGCCGTGTGTTAGTCCCCAAAATCACTGACGCCCACTCTCGCCAACGACCTGCGGCACCCCAAAATTTCCCACAATCCCACTTTCCCAGCACAGCCCTGTGTCAGTATCCAGAATTTTCACAATGGTCCACTTTCTCCCTGCAGCCCTTTGTCAGTCCCCAAAATATTCCCACAGCGTCAGTCTCTCCCAAGGCCCCATGTCAGTCCTCAAAATGCTGCCACATCTTCAATGTCTCCCCACAGGCCTGTGTTTTCTGCCTAAGTACTCAGACTCACCACTCCCACCACACAGATCAGTGTCAGTCCAAACTACACTGCCTGACTCTCTCCCCACAGCCCCGTGCCGGAACCCAAAATAATCCCACTGCTCAACCCTCTTCTTAGAGACCTGTGTCAATCACCAAAATACCTCCCGCTTCCCATGATCTCCCCACGGACGTGTCTCAGTCCCCAGAGTACTCCCACTGAACTATTCTCTCCCCTCAGATCTGTGTGTGTCCCCTATGTACACCCCTCCCTCATTCCCTCACCACAGACATGTGCTAGGCCCCAAAGTGTTCCCACTGCCTCACTCTCTCCTACAACCTGGGTCAGTTCCCAAAAGAGCTCTGCAGCTCCAGTCTCTCCCCACAGACCCGTGTTAGTCCCCAAAATACGTGTACATCCCACTTTCACTCCAAGACCCCGCGCGAGTCCCCACGATAAACCCAATGCCTAGCCTTCTCCCTAAAGATCTGTGGCAACCACCAAAACACTCCCACTTCGCACTCTCTTCCCACAGCCCATGTCAGTTCCCACATTAATTCAACTGCACACACTCTACCAACAGACTTTGTCAATCCCCAAACAAAGCCAATTGCACACGCTCTCCATACAGCCCTTATCAGTCCGCAAACTAATATCACTGCCCACTCCTTCTAGCAAACAGCGTCAGTCCCCAAACTAATCTCACTGCCCACTCCCCTCTCGCAGTCTGTGTCAGTCCCCAAACTAATCTCACTGCCCACTCCCCTCTCGCAGACTGTGTCAGTCCCCAAACTAATCTCACTGCCCACTCCCCTCTCGCAGTCTGTGTCAGTCCCCAAACTAATCTCACTGCCCACTCCCCTCTCGCAGTCTGTGTCAGTCCCCAAACTAATCTCACTGCCCACTCCCCTCTCGCAGACTGTGTCAGTCCCCAAACTAAACACATTGCCCACTCCCTTCACTCAGCCTGCACCGATCCCCGACTCACTCTTTTCTCAGAAACTTACCATACCACAAATCTCACCCATAGTTGCATTTTCCAATCCAGTATGAACTGCCTTGGTCGCGGACAGATTTCTCAACAAAATTCTGTGAAAATAAATTACTATCATTAAAGTTTGAATTTAAGGAGCGTCACGTTACGTCTGACAAAGGGAGAGCGCGAAGGGATGGTGTGGAAGGAACTCTGTATCTCACACCAGTAGAATGTGATGGCAAGATACAGGGAGCCTCACTCTGTGTCTGAACCGGGGAGTGTGTAATGCGACGGTGTGGAGGGAGATTCACTCTGTGCCTGACCCCGGGAGAGTGTGATAGGACGGTGTGGTGGGAGATCACTCTGTGTCTGACACCGGGAGTGTGTGATGGGACGTACTGGAGGGAGACTCACTCTGTGTCTGAACCGGGGAGTGTGTGATGCGACGGTGTGGAGTGAGCTTCACTTTGTGTCTGATCAAGGGAGTGTGAGTTGGGACGGTGATGCTGGAGCCTATCTCTGACTTTGAGCCCCGGAGTGTGTGATGAGACCGTACGGAGGGAGCTCTGTCTCTCTCTCTCTCTCTCTCTCTCTCTCTCTCTCTCTCTCTCTCTATCTATCTATCTATCTATCTATCTATCTATATATATACTGCTCTTCAGTTCATCTGACAAATACCTCTTCCTGGCTTGAACTGATTTCAAGTAGATTCGATTTAGAGTTGCAGCAATGCAGATCGGCCTCAGTGTACGATCTTTCAATCGTGGATATGTAATAAAGCCGGTCTTCATTTCTTTTTTTTTAAACTTTTTTTATTGCATTTTTAAATGGTTACAAAGTAAAATATGAAAAAACAATGTATATAACCCTTACCCCCTCCACTTAACCCCTCCCCCCTAACTGCCCTATAGAAAAAAAAGAGAAAGAAAGAAAAAAAAGAAAGAAAGAAAGAATGCCTTGTTGTTGGAAGATCTCCACATGCTCCATGGAATTCGTAATAACTTTAATATGTATATTTATTTCTTTCCCCTAATAAGCAATTGTTTCATCTTCAGAGCATCTATAGATTTAATCCTGTCTTTTGTAAATAAGGGCTCCAAATTTTCAGAAATGTTTCATATTTATCTCTTAAATTATAAGTATTTTTTTCTAATGGAATACAACCATAGATTTCTTTCTTCCAAGAGTCTATACTTAAATGTGTATCCGATTTCCAAGTAACTGCAATAGCTTTTTTGGCTACTGCCAGTGCAATTTTTATAAATTCTTTCTGATACTTATTTAGTTTCGGTTTTATCCCTTCAATATCACCTAGTAAAAATAATATTGGATTATGAGGAAATGGTGTTCCTGTAATTTGTTCCAGTAAAAGTTTTAAATTTGTCCAAAAAGGTTGAATTTTAGAGCAAGACCATGTCGAATGTAAAAAAGTACCAGTTTCCTGGTTACATCGGAAACACTGATCCGATAAATTTTGATTTAATTTTTTTTATTTTTTTTGGTGTAATATATAATTGATGTAGAAAATTATACTGCGCTAATCTTAACCGAACATTTATTGTATTTGTCATACTATCAAGACACAGTCTTGACCAATTTGTTTCTTCAATTTTAATATTCAAATCACTTTCCCATTATTGTCTTGACTTATGGACTCCTTGTTTAAATACCTGTCTTTGAATCAAATTATACATACAAGATATATTTTTTTATTATTTCCTTTTTGAATTAAAATTTCTATTTCATTAGATTTCGGCAATAACATTGTTTGACCTATTTTTTCTCTTAAATAAGCCCTTAATTGAAAGTAACAAAATAAAGTGTTATTTGATATTTTTTATTTATTCTTTAATTGATCAAATGACATTAATATACCTCCTTCAAAACAATTCCCTATATATCTAATCCCATTTTGAATCCAATTATATAAAAGTTGATTGTCCATTGTGAAAGGAATAAGTCTATTTTGAATTAAAGATCTCTTTGCTAATAAAGATTTTTTTGTCTCATCATCAACATTTATCTTATTCCATAAATCAATCAAATGTTTTAATATAGGAGATTCTTTCTTTTTCCGTATCCATTTAGATTCCCATTTGTATATAAAATCTTCTGGTACGTTTTCTCCTACTTTATCTAATTCTATTCTAATCCATGCCGCTTTTATCTTTCTCGAAAAAAGATGCAATAAATCTAAGTTGATTTGCTTTATAATAATTCCTAAAATTTGGAAGTGTAATCCTCCTGGATCAAATTTCCATGTCAATTTTTCCAACGATATTCTTGACATCTTACCTTTCCAGAGGAATTTCCTCACATATTTGTTTAACTCTTGAAAAAACTTCTGGGGTAATTGTATTGGTAATGATTGAAATAAATATTGTAATCTAGGGAATATATTCATTTTTATAGTATTTACTCTACCTACTAATGTTATTGGTAATGCCATCCATTTTTCAAGATCTTCCTGAATTTTTTTCAAAAGTGGTAAATAATTTAATTTGTATAAGTTTTTTATATCATTATCAACTCTTATACCTAAATATTTTATACCATTTGCTGGCCATCTAAATTGAGTTATTAATCGACATTGATTATAATCTCCTTTAGTAAGAGGTAAAATTTCACTTTTATCCCAATTTATTTTATAACCCGATATTTTCCCATATTCTTCTAGTCTATAAGATAATTTGCGTAGTGAATGTAATGGATCTGTTAAATAAAGTAGAACATCATCAGCAAATAAGTTAATCTTGTATTCTTCCTGATTAACTCTGAAACCCTTAATATCTGGGTCCATTCTAATTAATTCAGCTAGTGGTTCTATTTCCAATCTATCAAATGCTTTTTCTGCATCTAAAGCAACTGCCACACTCATTTCCTCCCTCTTTTGTGCTAGATGGATTATACTAAATAACCGAGTTACATTATCTGCCGATTGTCTATTTTTGCTAAATCCTGTTTGATCCATATGCACTAATTTTGGTAAGCATTTAGATAATCTATTAGATAAGATTTTTGCTGTTATTTTATAATCGGTGTTTAATAAATAAGTAGGTCTATATGATGTTGGTTTTAAAAGGTCTCTATCTTTTTTTGGCAATTCTATTAAAATAGCTGTTGAAAAAGATTATGTAAGTTTATGCGTTCTTTCCACTTGATATATTAACTCCATAAAAGGAGGAATTAATAAATCTTTAAACTTTTTTATAAAATTCAGGTTGAAAACCATCTTCTCCTGGAGATTTATTACTTTGAAGTGATCCCAAAGCTTCTTCAACTTCCTTCAATGTAAAAGGCATACCTAATCCCTTCTGTTCTTCTGTATTTAATTTTGGAAGAGTTATTTGTGATAAAAATTCTTCTATCTTAACGTCATCATTCTTTGATTCTGAATGATACAACTCAGAATAAAAATTCTTAAAAGCCTCATTAATTTCTAGAGGTTTATAAGTAATTTCATTCACTTTTGTTCGAATTGCATTTATTGTTTTAGAAATCTGATCTGTTTTTAACTGCCATGCAAGAAATTCACCTAGTTCATAACATCTCTGTTTAGATCTCATAATTGCTTTTTCTGTTCGATATGTCTGGAGTGTATTATGTTTTAACTTCTTATTAATAAGTTGCCTTCGTTTTTCTTCTGTCATATTTCTTTGAGATTTTTTTTCTAATTTTATAATCTATTTTTCCAATTGATCTATTTCCATCTTATATTCCTTCTTAATTTTAGAAGTATAACATTATCTGGCCTCTCAAATATGCTATCATTGCTTCCCACAATATAAATTTATCATCAACTGAATGTAAATTTGTATCTAAAAAGAACTGTATCTGCTTTTTCATAAAATCACAAAAATCTTGACGTTTTAGTAGAATTGAATTAAATCTCCATCTATAAATTGATTCCTCTTTATCTATCATTATCATTGTCATTATTAAAGGAGAGTGATCAGACAATATTCTTGCTTTATATTCCACATTTTTCACTCTATCGAGTATTTGTTGATAATAGGAAAAAATCTATCCTTGAATATGTTTTATGTCTATTTGAATAAAATGAATAATCCCTTTCTTTTGGATTGATTCTTCTCCATATATCAATCAAATTTAAATCTTTCATCAATGATAGAGTTAATTTTGCTACTTTTGATTTTGTAATAGCCTTTGTTGATCTATCTAAAACTGGATCTAAACAAAATATTAAAATCTCCACCTATTAATATTTTATCATGTGCATTATCCAAATTCAAAAAGACCTCCTATATAAATTTTACATCATTTTCATTTGGTGCATAAATATTCATAAGAGTCCATAGTTCTGAAAAAAATTGACAATGTATAATTAAATATCTTCCTGCCGAATCAATTAATATATTTTTTATTTTAATTGGTAAATTTTTATTAACCAAAATTGCAACTCCTCTTGCCTTTGAGTTAAGTGAAACTGCAATAACATTTCCAAGCCAGTCTCATTTTAATTTCTAATGTTCTATATCCGTTGAATGAGTTTCTTGTAAGAAAGCAATATCTATTTTCATTTTTTTATTATATGTTAAAATTCTTTTTCTTTTTATTGGTCCATTAAGCCCACTAACATTAAAACTTAAAAAAATCAATAAATTAGTCATTATTTTTATTTATGTCACTCCAATCTATAATAATACCTAATCTTTCAACTTTCATTGCATCCTGGGAAATCTTTTTAGAAGTCACCATGTTGCTATGTGTGTCCCCACCAATCATCCAGGCAAAACAATAGAAGAAAAATAGAAAATAAAGAAAAAAACAAAATACCCCCTTACTAATGTTGTGAAAGAAAAAAAACACATTACCCCCCCCCCCCCTATTGTACGGGTCATGGCAATCGCCATGATTACACACGTGAATCCCGTAGTAACCGATTCAAAGCTCCGCAGCCCCCCGCAACATAAAAAGTATATATAAAAAAACATACTATTCTCAATTAATATTTCTAAAATTTTACTTTTCTCCCTTATATCGTCCTTAAATGTCCATCAGTTCCATTTGCTTTCTCTGTCTTCGTCTTTAACCATTACATTTAGAAATCGCTACGTTTAATTAACGAAGAGATGGAAGTTTTTGTGCAAACACCGCCGCATCTTGATAATTAGAAAAAAATCTTTTTCCTTCCTCCAAAAAATTTATCAGTGTTGCTGGGTGACGCATTAAAAACGTATAACCTTTTCCCCATAAAACACTTTTAGCTGGATTAAATTCTTTCTTTCTCTTCAAAAGGTTATAACTTATATCAGGATAAAAAAGAACTGGTTTCCCTGCTATCATCAACGGACCTTTTCTTCTTTTAGCACCCTGGACAGCCGCCCTCAAAATCTTTTCTTTATCCTGGTATCTTAAACATCTTATCAAAATTGATCGTGGATTTTGATCATCTTGAGATCTTGGTCTTAAGGCTCTGTGCACCCTTTCAATCTCAATTAAAGTTTCTTCTCCCATTTCCAATTTCTCAGGAATCCATTTTTGAAAAAAAAATATTGGGTCTTCTCCTTCGGTACCTTCTTTAAGTCCAACAATTTTAATATTGTTGCGTCTACTAAAATTTTCAAGCTTATCAATTTTTCCCACGAGTTGTTTTCTTTCTGATGTCCAGGCATCATTATCATCTTACATCTTCTTCATTCTTCCATCCATTTCTTCCATTTTGACGTCCAAATCTGTAATTTTCTTTTCCATTTTTTCCTGTTTCTTTGTCATTTTATCAAACATAGCCTCCATATTTGTTATTGTTTTCTTTAATTACTTTTTGGTTACTTTTAATTACTTTTAATGCATTTAATTTATGCATTATTTGCCTCAACATCTTTTTTTGTATTTTCAGAGGAACTTTCATCTTCTTCTTCTTCTTCTCCATCTTCGTCTGATTTTTCCAGAGAGTCCGCCTCACTCTCAGACTCGATTCACTGTCAGTTTCAGTCGTTGCTGGATTTTGTAGTTCTGGTTGCTCTCTTTTGCGCATGCTCGTTCCTTTACGCTTGCGCAGTTCTCGTTGATCTTTTCCTTTAGAAATGGCCGATGCTGCCGCAGTCTCCTTTTCTGTTTCACCGGTGGTGTGTTGTACCCGAGTCCGCGGTTCTTCAGTAGAAGTAGGCCTTGATTCTGTTCCAACTTGAGCGGTCTTCGCGGTAGCAGTTTTCTTCGCCCTCTGTTTATGAGGCATAGCTTAAAACAATCCAAAGTAATTTATAAGTAACCTTAAAAAAGTATTAATTAACTTTTCTTCACTTAAACATTAATTTATTAACTTTTTTACGGGAGGACTGGGTTCCAGCGTCCCGATCCAATGTCATCACGTGACGTCCCCCCCGCCCCCCCCCCCTTCCCGGTCTTCATTTCTGATCCAGTCCTTGGAACAAGCATGCTCTGGAATTCAGGAACAAGGAACAGTGATTCTCCCTCTGCCCGTCTGGGAGTCAGTCATTGAATCGTTAACCCCTCCACACCGTCCCATCACACACTCCCGGGGCCAGACACAGAGTGAATCTTCCTCCACACTGTCCCATCACACAATCCCGGGGTCAGACACAGAGTGAATCTCCCTCCACACCGTCCCATCACACACTCCCGGTGTCAGACGCAGAGTGAATCTCCCTCCACACCGTTCCATCACACACTAACGTGGTCAGACACAGAATGAATCTCCCTCCACACCGTCCCATCACACACTCCCGGGGTCAGACACAGAGTGAATCTCCCTCCACACCGTCCCATCACACACTCCAGGGGTCAGACACGGAGTGAATTTCTCTCCACACCGTCCCATCACAAACTCCCGGGGTCAGACGCTGAGTGAATCTCCCTCCACCCCGTTCCATCACACACTCTCGTTGTCAGTCACGGAATAAATCTCCCTCCACACCGTCCCATCACACAATCCCGAGGTCAGACACAGCGTGAATCTCGATCCATACCATCCCATCACACAGTCCCGGGGCCAGACACAGAGTAAATCTCCCTCCACACCGTCCTATCACAGTCTCCCGGGGTCAGACACAGAGTGAATTTCCCTCCACACCATCCCAGCACACAATCCCTGGGTCAGACACAGAGTGAATCTCCCTCCACACCGTCCCATCACACAATCCCGGTGTCAGACACAGAGTGAATCTCTCTCCACATCTTCCCATCACACACTCCCGGGGTCAGACACAGAGTGAATCTCCCTCCACCCCGTCCCATCACACACTCCCGGGGTCAGACACAGAGTGAATCTCCCTCCACCCCGTCCCATCACACACTCCCGGGGTCAGACACAGAGTGAATCTCCCTCCACCCCGTCCCATCACACACTCCCGGGGTCAGACACAGAGTGAATCTCCCTCCACCCCGTCCCATCACACACTCCCGGGGTCAGACACAGAGTGAATCTCCCTCCACCCCGTCCCATCACACACTCCCGGGGTCAGACACAGAGTGAATCTCCCTCCACACCATCCCAGCACACAATCCCGGGGTCAGACACAGAGTGAATCTCTCTCCACCCCGTCCCGTCACACACTCCCGGGGTCAGACACAGAGTGAATCTCCCTCCACACCGTCCCATCACACACTCCCGGGATCAGACACAGAGGGAATCTCCCTCCGAACCACCATGAGAGGCCTTGTTGAAAGCTTTTCAAATTCGACTAATACAATATCCAACCCGGGCTTCATCAATCAACCATTTTTCATAAACGATGTGATCAGGTTTGTAAACTATAATCTCACCCACACAAAGCCATTTTGCAAACCTCAAAAAAATATGCCTTTACCGATGTGAGTTGAGTCTATGAGTAAGAATTAATGTAAAGACTAATGCACGAGTCAACCATTTACCGGACGTACAAAAAAGCTGGATGAGCTCAGCAGGGCCGGCAGCATCAGTTGAAAAAAGCAGTCAATGTTTCTGGTCGAGAACCTTCGTCAGGTCTAAAGAAGCAGGGGGCAGGGGCCCTATGAAGAAGATGGCGGAAAACCAATCAGAGGAAAGATCAAGGGGTGGGGAGGGGAAGCAGGGAGGGGTTAGGCAGGAGAGGAGAAGAAGTTATCTAAGGGAAAAGCACAATGGGTTGTTGACCCCACCAGACCACCACACCAGCCTCCGGAACCAGCATATTATCCTACGCAACTTCCGCCACCTTCAACAGGACCCCACCACTAAGGACATCGTTCCATCTCTACCCCTCTCTTCTTTTCGCAGGGATCGTTCGCACACATCTATCCGAACTTCTCTTAAATATTGAAATCAAACTTGCATGCAACACTCATTCTGGCAGCTCGTTCCAACACTCTCACAACCGTCTGAGTGAAGAATTTTCCTTTCCTGTTCTCCTTAAACTTTCACCCATCATCCTTAACTCATGCCCTCTGGTTGTAGTACCTCCCAACCCCCATGGAAAAAGCCGACTTGCATTCACCCAATCACTGGGACTTCACCTCTGCAGGGGTGATCGATACCAAAGGGATAGTTTGCATCTTCAATAGAAAGGGGTGGTGATCAGTATCCTGAGGTTCTGCGCTGTTTTTTCACCACACGTTTTCTGACAAACGATCATCGCAATTGGCAAACAAGAGGAAATCTACAGCTGCTGGAACTTCGAGCAACAAACTCAAAATGCTGGAGGAGCTTCGCAGGTCAGGCAGCATCTTTGAAAAAAAAAGTACTTCTTCTGTTAATGCTGTCTGGCCTGCTGAGTTCTTCAAGCAATTTGTGTGTGTAGACCATCGTACGTTATAGTCTGTAACTTCCTTTTGGAATTGAAGACAATTCGATGTGGCTGAACCGAGGCGAGATAGCCGATCCTTTGCTGAGAGCAAGGAAGACACAAGCTTCGATCGGTGTCAGCACCGTGCGAAAGCCAGTTGCAGGTGCTGAGGTTTGGGCAAGATTGAGTCTGTGTTTTACTTTAGTAGCAATGTTAGATCTGTGAAGGGAGCACTGGTCTGAACTGCCCAGAGAAATTACTCTTGCCAATGGAACTGTTTTGAACGCTGACATTAAATTTCTTATAATGGACTGCACGAATCCTAATCTCTGAAACTACTTCACGAGAATGAACGTGAAGTCTGTTATTGCATCTACGGGGTAATGGGATCAGATTTAGCTAACTGTACGGACAATAGCTATGTCACCAGTAATATCACAACTTCTGCTGATGGCAGTTACAGATTCGGCTGGCAGGCTGAACAAACGCTGTCAAGGGGTTATTACAATTCGGCATATGTAGTACCAAATAGATACCATCTGCCAGCGTTGAAGGATGAAGGAGACTGAGCAACGTTACTGGATTGCAGTGTTCCCGTTCTGGGACCGTGGATAGACATGAAAAGCCAGAGAAAGCAGCACCTCCTAGTGGCCCCATATTTTAATTCCGCGTCCCATTCCCATTCTGATATGTCTATCCACGACTCCTCTACTGGCACGATGAAGCCACACTCAGGTTAGAGGAACAACACCGCATATTCCGTCTGGGTAGCCTCCAACCTGATGGAATGAACATTGATTTCTCTAACCCGTTAATAACCTCCCTCCCTTTCTTAGCCCATCCCTGATTGATTTATTCCCCACCCTCCCTTTTTACGGAGACACTAATCTTACCTCCACTAATGCCCACCTTTAAGTACTCACCCTGGCATTTTAAAGCTGCACCTTGTCATATTTGATACTTGCACCCTGGGTAAGTGATTCTGCTTGTCTACGCCTCTCTTCGTTTTATAAAGTTCTACCATTTCACCTGTCAGCCTCCTTCACTTCGTGGAAAACAGTCCAAGTCAGTATGATCTTTCCTTGTAACTGAATCCCGCGGTCCATGTAACATTCCTGTGAATCATTTTTGCATCGTTTCAGCTGAACCACATCCTTCCTCTCGTGGTGACCAGAACTGCACAGGGTACTCCTGGTGTGGTTTCATTATTGATTTGTACAACTGTAATATGATATCCCAGCTCCTCTCAAAGCCTTTTGCCGATGAAGGCAAGCATGACGTGCACCTTCTTCACAACCTTGTCTACCTGTGTTGGCACCTTCATGAAATTATGTACCTGTACCCCAAGTCTTTCTTTTCGTCAGCAATCCTCAGGAACCTATTATTCTCTGTCTGTGTCATAACCTGCTTTAACTTTGCAAAATCCATCATTGTGCATTTGTCTGACACTGTAACAAAACCTCTCTATTTCTCTACAGCAATAAATATCAATGAACCATTCACCTCTGAACCTTGGTCATATATGATTTTATGAACCACTCACTACACCCATCTCTACTTTGTTGTGCAGGAGAACACATTGCCGCCTCTCTATTTCTCTCATTGACAATTTATCTCTACATAAATAATTGTCTGACTTTTGTTTCCTCCTGCTTCTCTGCATGCCATCACACTTTACCACATTAAGCTTCATTTACCAAGTATTCTTCTCACCAGCTTCCCCATGTCTTGTTGGAGAGACCAGATGTTCAAACACAACACGTCCCCTCATCACGTTCCCCATCATTGACACCGTGGATTCCGCACATTCTGCCCTTTCATCGGGTCATTAATATCAATAAGTCATTGATGATCCCTGGAAAACTCCACCAATTATATCCTCCTTACACGTTATTCTGTCTCAGTATGATAACCTGACTTCAATCAATATTAACACACTTCCTTTCCAGCACAGAGCTCTTGTCTTGTGCACTTGCCTTACATGTGGTAAATGCCCCTGAAAGTACAAAGACACACTTCTCCAACTTCCCCTATAAAGTCTCAAAACTCTGGTATCACACAAAATGCTGGTGGAACGCAACAGGCGAGGCAGCATCTATAGGGAGAAGGGCTGTCGAAGTTTCGGGCCGAGACCCTTCGTCAGGACTAACTGAACGGAAAGATAGTAAGAGATTTGAAAGTGGGGGGGAATTCAAAATGTCAGGAGAAGACCGGAGGGGGTGGGGTGAAGCTGAGAGCCAGAGAGGTGATTGGTAAAAGGGTTACAGAGCTCGAGAAGGGAAAGGATCATGGGACGGGATGCCGAGTGAGAAGGAAAAGGGGAGGGGAGCACCAGAGGGAGATGGAGAACAGGCAGAGTGATGCGCAGAGAGAGAAAGAAAAAATAAAGGGAGAAAGGGGAAAAAAACTAAATATGTCAGGGATGGGGTAAGAAGGTGCATTAACGGAAGTTAGAGAAGTCAATGTTCATGCCATCAGGTTGGAGGCTAACCAGCTGTTATTCCTCCAACCTGAGTGTGGGGTGAAGGGTCTCGGCCCGAAACGTCGACAGTGCTTCTCCTAATAGATGCTGCCTGGCCTGCTGTGTTCCACCAGCATTTTCTGTGTGTTGTTTTAATATTCAGTAACCCAGGATACAGGGTCCAAGACCAGGTTCCAGATGGACAGGGTGGTGAAGAGGGGTTTGGAACACTGTCCTTCAGTCAGGGCACCGAATATAGAAGCTGGGATGAAATGGTGCAGATGTACACCACGTTGGTTTCGCCGCATTTTGCAAATAGAGTTTAGTTTAGGTCGCCCTGCTGTATGACAGACACCAATCAGCTGGAAAGAGTGCAGAGGAGATTTACTGGGATGTGACTGGATCTCAAAGGACTGAATTGTGAAAGGTGTTTTGGACAATTTTCCCTGGAATGTCAGAGAATGAGTGCTGGTATTGCAGAGGTGTATTGCAGTGTGGGTCGAATAAAACAGTCTTTCTGCCAGTGTTGGGGAATCAGGAACCGGAAGGCATTGGTGTAAGAGGAGATCTAATAGGAACCTGAAGGGCAACATTTCCAAGCACAGGCTGGACAGCAAATGGAATGAGCTACTGGGGGAGTGGTTGAATGAGGTACATCGAAGCAGTACTCGGACAGGCTAATGGGAAGGAAAGGTTTTGAAGGATATGGGTCAGAAGGTGGGAAATGGGACAAGGACGGAGGATAACATTGTTCATAATATCGTTGTGAGGCGGTTACAGACCAGAAGCTCAGATGGGAATTTTGGTCAGTGTGGACCATTTGAGCTGAAGACTTGTTTCTGTGCTGTGTGAATCTGACTGTAAACCCTCTTGGTTTAGTTCAATGACATTAAACTTTTCTAAATGACTTGTCATTTCTTCACAGATTATAGACTCCAGTACAGTTACCTACTTTGTTTTCCTTTCTCTTCCACCCTTCAGCAATGGTTTTCAGCTCCACTGGGACCTTTCTGTAACAGTGATTTTTGACAGATTCCAATGTCTCTACTTTCTCTCCAGCCTTCCTGTGAAACCGTCTGGTGCAGGTCGTTGGGAACTGGATATTTTTGCTTTTAGTCCCATTAGTTTATCACCCCTGATGGTGATTGCTACACATTATGGCACAGCATTGAAATGTCACCGTTAGATATCTGTAGGATGTTTGCTGTGTCCCCACTGAAAACACTAATGGAAATTATTGAGTTAACTAATCTGTTTTTCCTTGATATTTTTATCTTTTGTCGCATCATGAGTTACTGGAAAAATCCCGACTGTTTTGTCCACCCTGTCGTTGCCTCTTTGTTTGTTCTCTGAGTTAATATTTACCTTGAACTCTTTTAACCACAGACTGTTGTTTGCTCTCTGTGATTCCTCTGTCTGATCGGGATAAATGTTGGCTCTAACGAACCTTCTCCTTAAACATCTGCCACTGCTCATATTCAGGATCCTTCACCGCAAGAACTCTCTGTAATACCACCTCTTTACACAGATTACAACTGAAATGGCATGTTCCTGGGTAAATAAACTACTGTATGAAACTGTCTCTGACCATTCCACAAATTCCTCTTCCACTGAACCAGTCTGATTATTTTAATCAATAAACAAACAGAAGCAAACACACAGAGAATGTTGGAGGAACTCAGCAACCAGTCGACAGCTCGGGCTGGGAACCTTCATTCTGATTAAAGAGAAAGAGACAAAAGCCAGAATTAGGTGATGGGGGAGGAGTAGAAGGACAAGTGAGTGCGGGAGGGGTCTGGTTTCTGGAGGAACGATTATGTGAAGAGCTGAGTGACAGGCAGAAAAGGCAAAGAGATGAAGAGAAAGGAATCTAACAGGAGAGACGCAGGACCACGGGATTACACAAAAGAGATGGAGAGCCAGACAGAATTGATGAGGAGGTCATGGCGGTGCGTGAGGGGAAGTGAAGGAGTAAAAAGCCACCAGAATGGGGCGGGGGGATCCAAAGGAACGCTGAGGTGGAGTGGGCGGAAGAAGCACAGGATATTCATTTCTTGAATTTGAAGAAATCAATGTTCATGCCGTCGAGATTGGAGGCTACACAATCGGAATATGAGTCGTTGCTCATTCAACATATACTTGGCCTCATCGCAGCAGGAGAGGGGGCCATAGTCAGACATGCTGTTGATGGCCCTCCGCTGGTCAGGTTCGACCATGGATATTGTACCTTCGCGGATGAAAGTCAATATGCAAGTCAGGGTAGTACGATACATAAAGCAAGCTGTTGCCCATGCAGGGGTGAATGCTCTCCACGCAGCTGATGAATCCAGAGCAATGGTCGAGACCGATGCAGTCAGGCACCAGAGGTGTCGCAGAATTAGCGGTGTGTCTCGAAGTAGGGATGACCGTCTCTAATGACATTTGAAATATTTCTGTCACAGCCCTAGCTGTATCTACACTAACTTCCCTCAAGGTCCAAGGGAAAATCCTGTCAGGACCCAAAGGCTTTTGCCATTTTATATTCGTTAAAAGCGCCAGTACTTCCTCTTTTTTACTCATCATAGTTTCCACAACTACCATACTTGTTTCCCTTATCTTACACGATACAATATACTTCTCCTTATTGAATACCGAAGAAAATAAATTGTTCAAAATCGACCCCATCTCTTTTGGCTCCACATATAGCTGTCCACTCTGATTCTCTAAGGGACCAATTTTCTCCCTTACTATCCTTTTGCTATTGATATAACTGTAGAAACCTTTAGGATTTATTTTCACCATACTTGCCAAAGCAACCTCGTATCTTCTTTTAGCGTTTCTATTTTCTTCCTTAAGAAAATTTATTTATATTCTTTATATTCCTCAAACACGTCATTTACACCATGCTGCCTATATTTATTATAGATCTTTCTCTTTTTCGAAATAATCTTCCAATGTCCCTTGAAAACCATGGCTCTCTCAAACATCTCACACTCTCTCATACCCGGACTCCAGCACCATCAATACTGGTTCAAAAGACCATGTAATGGCCCCCCGTCGATCTCGGCTGCCACAGCAACCCAGGGCATATTCAAAATCCGGACTCCAGCACCATCAATGCTGGTTCCAAAGACCATGGAATGGCCCCGCCGTCGATCTCGGCTGCCACAGCAACCCAGGGCATATTCAAAATCCGGACTCCAGCATCATCAATGCCAGTTCCAACGACCATGGACACCTTCAACGCAATTGCGCAGACCCCAACTGCGACTCCAGCCTTGAACACCAGGCCGGGTCTTCACGTGCTGCGGTTGTGACTCCTGTCTGACCTTCCCCAAGCACCACTCTGCATTCTCCTCTCCCTCAATCCCATCAGAGGCTCCACCTTCCTCTCACCCTAATCCTCCCCTCTCCACCGACTTCACCAGCCTCTCCCCTGTGATCTTATCTCTCACCCGTGCCGGGAATTTACCATCCCCTCCGACATTCAACTCCCTGAGGCAGAGTGCTCTGTCCTCAGTAAAGACCTCATCTTTGTGCTCCTTCGCCCACACCTCAGCGAGTTCGACGTACGCCATGATGCTGAACTTTTCTTCCGCCGGCTCCGTCTACGAGCCTAATTCTTCGGCAAGGACTCCCACCCCCACCGATGACCCGTCTTCAACCAAACTCCTCTTCATCAACACCCCGCTCTGGTCTTCTGCCTGCTCTGGATCTCTTTATTGCTAGCTGCTGACGGAACATCAACCATCTGGACTTCCACTTGTTCCACTTCCAACCTCACTTCTTCCGAAAGCTCTGCTCTCCGCTCCAACCCCAAACTCAGTATCAAACCCGCTGATAAGGGGGCGCTGTCGTGGCCTTGTGTACTGACTTCTACATGGCCGAGGCACAGCGACAACTCACTGATACCTCCTCTTACTTACACCTCGATCATGACCCTACTAAGGAGCACCAGGCCACTGTCTCCCACACCATCACCAACCTTGTCAGCTCAGGGGAGCTCCCATCGCCTGCCACCAATCTCATAGTTCCCACACCCTGTACTTCCCGTCTCAGCCTCCTGCACAAGATCCACAAATCCACATGCCTGTCCAGGTAGACCTATTGTCTCAGCTTGCTTCTGCCCCACCGGACTCATTTCTGCGTATCCTGACACTGTTTTATCCAACCTTGTTCAATCCCTTCCCACCTATGTTCGTGACACTTCTCATGTTCTGAATTTTTTCAGTGATTTTTAGTTCTATTGCCCCCCACTGCTATATTTTCGCCATAGACGTGCAGTCCCTATATACCTCCATCCCCCACCAAGAAGGTCTTAAAGCTCTCCGATTATTTTTGGATTCCAGACCAAACCAATTCCCGTCTATCACCACTCAACTCCGTCTAGAGGAATTCATTCTCACTCTCAATAATTTGTCCTTTGGCTCCTCCCACTTCCTCCATACCAAAGGTGCAGCCAGGGGCACCCGCATGGGTCCCATCTACGTCAGCCTTTCTGTTGGCTTTGTGGAGCAGTCCATGTTCCAAGCCTATACGAGTATCTGCCCCCCTCTTTTCCTTCGCTACATCGACGACTGCATTGGTGCTGCTTTCTGCACGCATGCTGAACACGTTGATTTCATTAACTTTCCCTCCAACTTCCATCATGTTCTCAAACTTACCTGGTCCATTTCCGACACCTCCCTCCCCTTTCTTGATCTTCCTGTCTCCATTTCTGGAGACGGCTTATCTACACATATCTTCTATAAGCCGACTGAATCTCACAGCTACCTGGACTATTTGAATTCCCACCATGTCTCTTGCAAAAATGTCATCCCCTCTTCGCAATTCCTGCGTCTCCGCCGCATCTGCTCTCGGGATGAGGCTTTTCATTCCAGGACGAAGGAGATGCCTTCCTTTTTCTATATACCGTCTGGGCAGCATCCAACTTGATGGCATGAACATTGACTTCTCTAACTTTCGTTAATGCCCCTCGCCTTCTTACCCTAGCCCTGATTTAGTTATTCCCCCCCGCCACTTTTTGTTCTCTCTCTGTCCATCACGCTGTCTGTTCTCCATCTCACTCTGGTGTTCCTCTCCACCTTTCTTTCTCCCTAGGTCTCCCGTCCCATGTTCCTTTCCCTTCTCCAGCCCTGTATCCCTTTTGCCAATCAGCTCTCTAGCTTTTTGCTTCAACTCACCCACTCAGGTCTTTTCTTATATTTTTGCATTTCCCCCTCCACCTCCTATTTTCAAATCTCTATCTTTTCTTTCAGTTAGTCCTGACGAATGGACTCGGCCCGAAACATCGACAATGCTTCTTTCTATACATGCTGCCTGGCCTGCTGCGTTCCACCTTCATCTTGTGTGTGTTTCTCGAATTAGCAGCATCTGCAGATTTCCTTGTGTTTACATTGATTTCTTACAATTTTAAAAGTAAGGTTGCTATTAATTGATACCAAATTATTCAAAGGAAAATGTTCATTCTTATGAAAATTTATTTTATGTCCTGAAAACTGGCAAAAACAGGAGAATGAAGGAAGTACGAAAGGTAATGAAGTCTTAACATTAGAAATATAAAGCAAAAGGTCATCGACATAATGCAAAAGTTCTAAAGAGTAGGACATATTTGACACAGCTTTGTGGACCAAGGAGCCTGTATTGTGCTGTTGCAATTCTATGATCTGTATGTTCCTATTCTACCTGTTTCCTCAACACTACATGCCCTTCCACGAATCTTTCTAACATCTGAAACTTGGCAACACAGCCATCTATTCTATCATATGTCATTATATACAGCAAAAAAAAGAAGTGATCCCAACACCGACCACTGCGGAACACCACTGGCCACTGGCAGGTAACCGGAAAAGGAGCATTTTATTCCCAATTGCTGCCTCTTACCAATCAGCCAATGACCTAGCAATGTTAATAACATTCTAGTAATAACGTGGGCTCTTACTTTGGTAATCAGCCATCTGTGTGGTAACTTGACGAAGGCCTTCCTAACGTCCAGATAAACAAAATCCGCTGCATCCCATTTATCTATCCTACTTGTATTCTCCTCAAAGAATTCCAACAGGAAGACGTGAATTATTCAAAGAGTAAATAAATAGACTAAGCTCAGAGATAGTGCTTAGCCGATGACGAATTATTTTGACACAACTAAAGCATCCATTTATCACTGACTGAAGAGTCGTAGAAGATTGAAGATTGTCACTATCCAGACTTTAGGTGATCCTAACCCTCTGTGCAATTCCCAATCTACAATACAAGGTCAGCAATATTCATTTGTTACTGAAAGCTTGGAGCCATAAAAATGTTATAAAATAAACATTTAACATTGAATCGGATAGAAAACCTGATTCATAAAGGTTTGGATACAGGAGGAAGTGGTTTATGATGAATGTTAAATTGTGCCAATGCTTAAAATAAGGGATAGCAAAAAATAAAGGCCTGAAAGAGGACCACAAGCTTTAGGTTTGGAGGCCATTGTGCCTCAATGACCCTGAGTTCTATGTTGTCTGGAGTCAGGGGCTTCCGCTTTGGCTGTCGGTAGTATCAGCCGTACCAAATAGGTCAATAAGTAGAGGCCAGGCTAAGAGAGGTCCACGGGTCTGGGCGTTCAGCCAAGGAATAACAACTCTGACTGGTAAGACCAAACTGCTCCAGAAACAGCAATGAAGAATTATTCTAGATCTGAGTGTAATGCTTCTCCTCAGTCTCCACGTGGGATGTGTACTGGACTGCACTGAAACCCAAGAGGAAGCTACTGACATGGTGAAGAAAGCCCTGACCACGGCCAGAGAAGGAAGACATTTATTTCTGCCCTAACTGTCAGTAGTGTAATTGGCAGAAAATATAAATAAAATAGTTGCACTTGGACTTTTAGCATTTTTCATTCCCAAATTATAACAGCTCAGAAGTGGTAGTCGGATGCAGCAAATAGAAGTACTTTATTACACAGAAGGAAACAACTCCAATGTCATGATGAACATCCTCTTATCATTAGTCGTGTGCTCTGAATCATTCACCAGGAAACGCTGATGGATATTTGCCATACACACACATACTCATTGCAGAAATCAAAATCATATTTCTGGAGGTGTATTTCCTCAGCATCAGCTTGGCTTACAATTGAGACTGGATACAATTGGAAAGGAAGCTGAAATGTTTTCTCTGGAACACCAGAGACTGAGGCGGGATCAGATAAAAGTTTATAAGATTAAAAGAGGCACAGATAGATTAGACAGGGAGTATCTGTTTCCCGTGGTTGAAATGTCAAATACCAAAGGGCAGGCATCTAGAGTGAGAAGGCATGGGTTCAAGGGGCACATGAGAGGTAGGCTTTTGACTCAGAGAGTTGTGGATGACTGGAATGCATTGTTCTTACGAGCTCTTAACAGATCTTTACTTACCAAACGGTTACCTGCTGTGTTCTGGACAGCTATGTGGGAATATGCATCTCAGACTTTCGCACATATTTTCCTGTGAATTGACAAGAAACAAAGAACAGTGAATTCAGCTTGCAGCTCCGTTATCTTAGACTATTGACTTTGTTGCCCATGAAAGAATTCCACAGCATGCTTTCTGGAGTGCTGTTGCACTGAAAAGGGTTCAGGTATGAGGACAGGTGACAGAAAATAGTTGAGAGAATAACACACGCCAATCCTCATGGAGGGATCAGAAATTAAATGAGGGAGCTAAGTTCCTGGGTGTGAAAATATCCGAGGACCTAACCTGGACCCAACATATTTATGCTGTTGTAAAGAAAGTATTTCGGCGGCTATATTTCATAGAAATTTGAGTAGATTTTGAATGTCAACAAAAACGCTATACTTTCTTGGAAGCTTGACAAAATTTGACATGTTAGCTGAAACATTTACAAATTTCCACAGATGTATGTTAGAGAGTATATTGACTGGTTTTCTCGTGGCCTGATGTGGAAGCATCAATGCCATTGTACGGAAAAGCCTGTCAGTAGTAGTAAATATGGCCCAGTCCGTCATTGGTAAACCAAACCCACTAATCCCTCCTACCTACACCATGTCCAAATCCCTCCATCTTCCTGCATCAGATCACCTCTCAGTCTCTGGAGTTGCAGTGACAACAACTATTTTATTACCCCTCTTGTGATAGTACACACCCTTTAACTGAGGCAGCATCCTGGTAAACATACTCTGCACCCTCTACAGAGCCTCCACATCCTTCCAAGTGTGGGGCCACCAGAACTTTATGCAGTGATCCTGACGTGGCCCAACGAGAGCTTTACCAAGTTGGAACATGAATTTTGAACTCAGTACCTCGACAAGTAAATGAAAGCATTCTGTAAGCTTCTCTGAAGCAACATATCAACCTGTGTAGCTACATTCAACTAGCAATGAATGAGGATGCCATGATCTCTGCTCAGCAACACTCTAAAAGACCTTGTCCATAACAGTGTTCTGTCTCTTTGCATTTGCCCTGCAGAGTTGCAGTTCCTCACATTTCTCTGGGTCAAATTCCATCTGCCATTTCTCAGCCTATATCTGCAACTGATCTATATTTTGTTGTATTTATTGCCACTCCCTTGTGCTATCCACAGCTCCGTCAATCCTGGTATCATCTGCTAATTTACTAACGAATCCATCTACATCTTCATCCAGGACATGTAGAGACATTACAAGCAGCAGAGGTCCCATCATAGATCGCTGTGAAACTCCACTAATCGAAGACCTCCAGCTCCAATGTTTTCCTTCAACCACTCCTCCTGTCCCTGCCAACCACATGCATCTGAATTTTCCGGATTACCATCCAAAAAGACTTTGCCCAGCGCCTGAGTAAAATCAATGTAGATACATGCACTGCCTACCCTTATCAAGCTCTATGTAAATAGCTTCTATTTGGATAAACAAGTTTGCCAAGAATAATCAATTGAAGGTGACCATGAACAAACAGATCCTGACTCAGTGTCGTCAGTTGGGGGTCGTATGTCCTCACTGTCCCTGGGATCAAATCCACATATTTAGACATCAAAGTTAACACTATTGCTGCCAGAAGAAGTGAGAAACAAGATACACTTAAACATCATCCATAACATTTCCAATCTGTTGAACCCATTTCCCTGCAATTTAGTGAAAGACTGTCTATAGCTGTAGTTATGTGACTTGTCAGGACCTCAGTCCGAGCATGATTCAGCTGTACCCTGTCCAATCAAATCATCTCCATTCCTCCCCAAAAGTGGGACCAAAGTATCATGAATATCAGCAATCTTCCTCCAGTCTTTGAGGCACACTTTTAACTCCCTAATCTAATTGATCCTGTAACAAGCGCACACACTTTACATAACAATGCAGAGTATATTAACCTTTTGATTCTGATTCCTATATTTATTTCTTAGCTGCTTAGCAGTCACTTTTCAGTGGTTATCCTATTTGCTGGACTCACCTGGACCAGGACCACTGATCATTTTTTTTCTCCCACCCCAAATTCCTCCGCAGTTCAGATGTGATGCCCCAAATCTATTATTTACTTATTTATTGAGATGCAAGATGGAACAAGGACTTCCATCCCCTCAAGCTGCGCCACCTAGTAAACCAAGGTACAAGCTGTGTAATCACAGGACAATTTGTAATGATCAATTCCCAAGCCTATCGGTCTTTGAACCGTGAAAAGAAACTCGATCAGTCGGGAATATCCCAAGCTTTCCACTCAGTGGATGTAAAGAGACTCCGAGCATGATGGGACTGGAATTGTTCTCCAAACTCCGGAACGTCCCAGTCGCCCCACTCTTTGAGAAATGTGAAAGGCAGAAGATAGGAAACAAGGGGCCAGATAATCAGACATTAGTGGTAGGGACGATGTTGGAGTTGATTGTAAAGGATGTGGTTTAGGGATTCTGGGAGGCACGAATAGCTTGACGGAGGCATGGTTTCCTTGAGAAAACCTTGCCTGACTAATCTGTTGGAATTCTTTGAAGAAAGAAAAAAATAAGATAGACAAATATGTTGATGTTGTGTCGATGTAGATACGTTGATGTTGTGGACATAGATTTTCAGAAGGCTTTTCACAAGCTGCCACACATAAGGCTGTTTAACAAACTATAAACCCATGGTATTATTGAAAAGATACCAGCACGGATTCAAGAAGTGCTGCTTAGCAGGAGGAAAAGAGCGGGGAGAATGGGATCCTTTTCTGATTCATTACCCTGACTATTGGTGTTCCTCATGGCTTTGTGTTGTGACCAATTTTTTTTTTATTATATGAGAATGATTTGAATGATGGGATTGATGGACCTGATGGAATTGATGGCCTTGTTGCAAAGTTTGCAGACGATACAAAGATAAGTGAATCGGCAGGTAGATTTGAAAGAATAGGGAAGATACAGAAGAATTCGACACATTAAGGGAATGGTCAAATAAGTGGCAGATGAATCCAATGTTGAGAGGTTTATGGTTGTAAACTTTGTTAGAAGAAATAAAAGTTTTACTGCTTTCTAAATGGAAATAAAACATAAAAATCTGAAGTGCAAAAGCATTTGGTATTCCTGTGCAGCATTTGAAAACTTAATTTGTTGGTTGATTCTGTGGTCAGGAAGGTAAACGCCGTGTAAAATTTTATTTCAAGAGAATCAGAATATAAAACCGAGGATTGAATGTCTTGTAATATGAAGAGCATTTAGAACATAGAACATGGAAAACTTCCTGCACAATGGTTTACCGAACATTTTTTTGAATTTCGAATTTACCCCGGATTACACATAGCCCTCTATTTTTTCTAAACTCCATGTTCCATCCCAGGAGTCTCTTCAAATACCCTATTGTATCCTCCTGCACCATTCCACAAACTCATCACTCACTGCTTAAAATACTTACCCCTGACATCTCCTCTGTATCTACTTCCAAACACCTTCAAAATGTGCCCTCACACATTAGCCTTTTCAGCCCTGGGATAAGACCTCTGACTATCTGCACAAACAAAGCCCCTGATCATCTTATACACCTCTATTATGTCACCACACATCCTTCGTTGCTCTGAGAAGAAAAGGACAAGATCATTCAATCTATTCTCAATGGGCATGCTCCTCACTACCGGGACCATCCTCGTAAATCTCATCTGCACCCTCTCTGTAGTCTCCACATTCTTCCTTTTGTGCAGCGACCAGAACTGGACACAGTATTCCAAGTGGGGTCTGACAGGGGTACTATATAGCTGCAATATTAACCTCTCGGCTCTTGATCTCAATCCCACAGTTGGTGAAGGCCAATGCACCGTATGTCTCATCAACCACAGTCAACCTGAACAGCAGCTTTGAGTGTCTTATGGACTTGGACCCCAAGATCACTCTGTTCCTCCACACTGCCAAGAATTTTACTATTAATACTATATTCTGACATCATAATTCACCTACCAAAATGAACCACCTCACATTATCTTTGTTGAACTCCATCTGCCAACTCTCAGCCCAGTTTTGCACCATATCAATGTTCTGCTGTGAAATCTGACAGCTTTCCGCACTATCCACAACACGCCCAACCTCTGTGACATCAGCAAATTTACTAAATCCTCTTCCACTTCCTCATGTAGACCATTTATAAAAATCAGAATGAGAAGGGCGTCCAGAACAGGTCCCTGAGGCACACCACTGGTCGCCGAACTCTATGCAGAATATGACCCGTTTAAAATCACACTTTTCCATCTGTGGGCAAGCTAGTTCTGGATGCTCAAAGCAATGTCCCTTGGATCCCATGCCTGCTTAGTTTCTCCATAAGCTTTCCATGGGATATCATATGAATTGCATTACTAAAGTCCATATACACTACGTTTTCCGCTCTACCTTCATCAATATATTTAGTTACATCCTCAAAAAATTCAATCAGACTCGTAAGGCACAACCTTCTTTGACAAAGCCATGCTTTTAATTTATAATCATATTATACCTCTCCATATGTTTATAAATTCGACCTCATGGGATCTCTCCACCAAAGTACTAACCATCAACTGAAGTAAGACTCACTGGTCTTCAATTTCCCGGGCTAACTCTGCTTCCTTTGTTGAATAATGGAACAAGATCTGCAACACTCCAATCCTCCGGAACTACTTCTGTCCCCATTCATGAAGCAAATATCATTGCCATGGGCTCCACCCCTCGCCTTCCACAGTCGCCTGTGTTCCATTCACACGTATCCCCCGGCACTCTTTATTGGTCCTATTCTCTCACATCTTATCCCCTTGCTATTCCTGTCATTGTATAATGCCTTGGGGTTCTCCTTTATCCTGCTCATCAATCCTTCACCTGGCCGCTTCTGGCCTCAATCTTCTAGATCTCAATCATTATCTAGTCTTTCGCACCTTTCATGAGCTTTTGCTCTCCTCTTGATTAGAGTTACAACAGCATTTGTACCCCATGGTTCCTGTCCCGTACCATCCTCTCCCTGTCTCATTAGAACACATCTCTTCAGGAATCCACACAAACATCCACTGAACATTTACCACATTTCTGCCATACATTTCCTGATAACATCTGCTCCCAATTCAAGCTTCCACGTTCCTACCGGATAGCATGATATTTCCCCCTACTCTTATTAAACGTTTTCCTAACTTATCTGTTCCTATCCCTCTGCAATGTTATGTGATTTCTATCTCCAAAATGCTCTACCACTGAGAGACCTGACACCTGACTAGGTTCATTTCCCAATACTCGATCAAGTACAGCCTCTCCTCATGTAGGCTTATCATCATATTTTGGCAAGAAACTTTCCTGAACCCACCTAACAATGCCACTCCATCTGAACCCCTTGCTCGATGGAGATGCTAATTAATATTTGGGAAATTAAAATCGCCCACTAAGTCAACCCTGTTATTATTGCATCTTTGATGTCCCTGTCATCTGAGTCACAGGGGCAGACTCTGTGTCAGAAGTGCCACCATAGTTGCTTCCCCCATAGACTGTCTCCCCCAACAGTACTCTGCATTGTTTTCAAAGCATTTTCATAGCACCAGACATGTTAGACTGCCACCAACATAATAGAACTCTAACCCCATAACCAACATTTCTACTTCATATCCAAGATCCACAAACCCGCCTGTTTCAATGAATTTCTCCCAGAGCCATGAACAGTGAGATCTCTTCCTAAAGGTAAATGCCTTTTCAAAATACACTTGGCCTCTGTTTGTTAACCCTGAGTTTTCCAGAGTTCAACTTATACTCAAAAGTATCAGAAGCAAAGTGGATCTACCTCAGTCTGCACAGGTGAATTTGACTTTCCTCCACTTCTGTAATTTGTGCATTGTTAACCTACACCGACAAATAGACTAGCTCAACAGGTTCAGTAACTCAAGTTCAAGTACAGACAACCAAATAAAGAAATGTTCCTCCAAACCATGGTGCACTCAGAAAACATATACTCACAAAGCACAGCACATAAAACACACCATTATCACAAATAAATGGCTAAAATAAAATTCACAATACATGCAGTGGGCAGCACGGGTGAATTGTAAAGAGTAAACAGTAAACAATAAACAGCTCACATTGCTCGTGATGAGACCTTGGTGGTGCGAGGATATTTATTAGGTTCTCAGCCTGAGGGAAGAAGCTTTTACCCAGTCTGGCAGTCGTAGACCTGATGCTCCAGCATTTCATTCCTAAAGATTGTGGGTGTCAAAGAGATTGGCGGATGTGTGGTACGAGACCTGAACAAATTCAACTTCGTTATTTCACTAATGCTGCCCTCAAACGTTGTTAACATTCATTCTGTCTTTGTTCCTTGAGCGTGTCCTGTCAACCAGCCAGTCCAGAATTCTTGTTGTCATGGAGAATGGCTGGGAACAGAAGCAGTTCTTGCAGTCTCCATTTCTCTAAGTTCATCTTTCTCCCTCTATGATACGTCAGTCTTCCATCAGCTGAATAACAGAACTGAGCAGCAACAAGATAAGCAAGGCCACATGGTCGACAGGCACCAGTAGAACACACAAAGGGTGAAATATACATTGATCAATTTGTATTTTTTACGACTGCACATAAAATATATTGGAATACGATGCACTGTTTCGATGTAAGTGAACAATTGGTGAGGTGTAGAAGAGGATATTTTAGGTCCGAATGTAAATGTCTGGGTCAATACGAGTGGCATTCAGATCTGTCACTGAAAGGGTAGCGATGAGCGTACTGGAAATATAGGTGCAGCAGATAAACACCAGTAACATTTTTAAACCTGATGTGGATGTAAGACAAAGAACACCATGTTTGACAATACGGTTAGATATCTGTTTATTAAGTTTAACTAAATCAACAGGGAGTGAAGAACCAAGAACTGAAAATAGAGAATATCCTTGTGTATCAGTACATTCTAAATTTACCCACTGTGGGCACAATGGTAAATCTAAGTCTAATTTCCAGTATAATAAATTCCGAATATTATTCGCCCAATAGTAAAATCTAAAATTGGGTAAAGCTAAACCACCATCTTTTTTAGATTTCTGTAACTGTCTTTTACTTAATCATATTTCAACGGAAAAATGGGAAAATACAAATGGTTAATACCTCTTCTATATGTGCAAAACATGCTTTAATACAATTTAAGGTTGTACATAGAGCTCATATGTCTAAAGATAAGCTTGCTCGGTTTTATTCTCATGTTAATCCTCAATGTGACAGATGTTATTTAGATGTGGCTTCATTGACCCACATGTTTGGTCATGTCCTACTTTACATAATTATTGGAAGGACATATTTGCTACCATTTCCTCAATTTGGAATATTGATTTACAACCTCATTTTATTACTGCAATTTTTGGTATACTAAATGAAGATGATACTCGATTCTCCCCTTCAATTAGACAAATGATTGCCTTTGTAAAATTAATGGCCAGGAGATCTATATTACAAAATTGGAAAGAAGTAAATCCTCCTACCACATTTCAGTGGTTCTCTAAAACTATTTCTTGTTTAAGTTTAGAGAAAATTAGAAGTACTATTTTTGATTCATCAATTAAATTTGAAGAAACTTGGGGACCGTTTATTCGACACTTACATAAGAATTAATTTGGCTTCTTCCAGACATTTACTCTTATTATTCTTGTTCTGGTATGGAGTTCCGGAGTTTTTTGACACTATCATATACATATAAACTATTATTATTGCCCATGTTAGTTTAGGTTTTATTTTTATTATTTTCTTAAATATACATTTTTTCTTGTATGTTATACTTTTTTTTTCTTTTGACGATTATTTTAATCCTTTACATGTATAATCAATGTAGGTTAGATTGATTATTGTATGATCTTCTTTTTGCTGATAGTTTAATAAGATATTATTATTTTGTTACCAATTTCAGTTTCAAATCTATTGTATTCATAACCTGTTTAATATAATATTATGTTATGTTTTTTTATAAAAACTAATAAAAAGATTGAAGAAGAAAGAAGACAAAGAACACCATGAACGTATCAAGTTCAGAAAGTGACCAGCCTCTGATCTCTGCTGGATAGTGGAACAGGTTTAGTAGTCCCACAGGAAAGACTGAGATTCTAAAATGTTTGAGATTATCACTCATCATTCACTCAAAATCTACATTATGCAAGCTGTCCTCTTACTACAATTGTTCTCTGGAGAGCCTGCTCAGCATGGCCTAAGACAATTCATCTGGGTATGTTTCCATCTTGGCCCACAGACACTTCATAACGCCAGTCCATGGGGTTAATTCAGTATTAAGCCCGAAGGCTGAGTGCTGCTTACTATATATAAAGTCACACTCGATAACGGAGTCAGCTTACAGGGGAGCTGGAAGCACTAGTGACAGTAGATCAGTTTGACAATTGATCCTCTGCACTGGTTTGCCAGCTGACTGCACATCAGCTAGACTCAAAGAGCACAGGGCCAGTTCCAGAGCGAGCAGCTGCTATGCTGACATCGGCAATCAGTGAGGAGCTTTTTCCACAGACTCAGTGTTAAAGATTCATCGGCTGAAAACACATGTCCACTATTACAAAAAGAAAATAATTTGAACTACTTAATACAATAGATTTGGAGAAATATACTGCACAGAAAACAGGCACTACGGCCAAACACATCCACGCTGAGCAAGTTACCTGAATGAGCTTCTTATTTGCCCTCAATGACCCTCTAAATCTTTCAAATCAATGCACATGTCCAAATGTCTTCTAAATGGTAAAAACATGTCTATTAACTTAGTTTGTACTTAGTAAATCTGAGATGAATTTAGCCAGGGGATTTCCCAGCTTGTGAACTGGGAAGATCTGTGGAATGCCACTCTCTCTTTTTGGACTCTATGGAAAGTCTATGGTGGAGCTGAGTCCGATGCAGGATTTACAGTTGTCCATTTATGGGGATTTCCCTCCACAGATACGTATTAGTCGCAATTAGAGATCAGACTTGACATCTATTGCACAAAGACCAGCTCGTTCAATTCATACAAAGTCTGCAGGGTAACATAGTATTCCTCAGCTGACGAGAAATAAATCTCAATAATTTATTCACGATGCCCGATGACCTACCTTTTTCCCTTCAGGAGCTGGGGTTTGGATTCAAAGATATTAAGTGGTGTAAAGTGCTGACCACTGATTTGCTACGTGGAAGTGGGTGAGATGATTCTGCATTGACAGAAAAGCTGACGTCATCCTGTTACATATTCCGGCAACAATGAATATATGTTCGGCAAGGGGTTCTGTATAACAAATAACACGTTTATTAAACACAGAAAACAAACCCCCCCAAAAGTAACCAAACACTAACGTAACCGGAAACAGCTGCTGTGCGGCAGCTCAAACAGTCCTTAAAGCGATATTGCAAAAACAGTTCTTGAAAGTAGTATTGCCAAAAGTTCGATATGCTCACAGTTCAGCTAAAAGGAGAGACTTTATAAGACTATTTAAATTTTCTTTCACGTCGCTTCACTTCCATACCCGATGTCGAACTTCTCCCACGACGAATTTACAAAATGGAACGGCTTAAAGGCACTGACCTTTCCTTTATCACACTGTCCTCAATCTCCGGCTTTCCCGCAGAGATTAACACGTGAACAGTCCACGAAATCCTTTCGATTAAGGATTAAATAAGGTCGAACCCGTTTCACCGTCGAAATAGATCCTCCTCGATCTTCGATCTTCACTCTCCACTGATTTCGGAACTAGCAGTATTTCAAGAACCTGCTGGCAATGATCTTTTAAACTTTTGGCATTTGATAAAACTTCAACCTTCAGCTAAACTGCGTCATCCCATTAAATCACGCAGTGGCATGAAATCAACTTGACAAATCCAGCCACGAGCTGCCCCTCCTCACAGGGTGGGGTCTTCCTTTTATAACCAGTAAAAAAAAACTGTCACATGATCTCTACTGGCGGGAAAATGACGTCATTTCACCATCACAAGACCATTACCTCAAGTCCAGTACAGCTTCAACCCCTGTCAAGTGACAAGGGTACCACTGTCATGTCACGAGTACGTAACCATCCATTCGTGGAATATACTGTTTTTAACTTTCCATTTGTTTTACAGTACCCAGTGAAAAACATCCACTTCATGTGACAGAAGCCATAACAGATCATAAGTCTGTTGGTTATTCAAACTTTATCTGGAGACCTAATAGAGAAATCCCATCCTTACCCATTCTGGTTTTTCATCACTCTCATCCCTACATCTAGACTCCTGACTCTTATCTGCCTCCTGACAAGCCTTTTGATAGTATCAAGTCTCCAGGAGCTTGTCAGGACGGGGACAGGATTGGACCCGAATGCAGAACGCAGGCACTGAAGTACTAGGGGTAGGACAGGATGGGGATGCCGTGGCATGTAGGGGCTTATGCAGGCGGGGCTGGATCCCCGATTTCGTGATAGGGCAGGAGGATCCCAGAGCTCGTGGCGGGCCGCATGGATCCCGGGCAGGGCCACCTCCCAGGCTAAAAACACGGAGGCATCTGCAAGGAGCGGACACCTGGGCAGGTGCGGGGCACAACCCTTAGTGAGCAATGGGTGGAAAGGGCAGAATCCCCACCGGGCAGCGGCAGTCCAGCCGGGCCTGCCTGAGGGAGGCAAGGAATCAGAAGAAAGCTGCGTCCAGCGTGAGCAGTAGGGCTACCGTGATACACCGGTTTATTGGGAAGGGCAACCAACAGCGTGACAGCGCAGGCAAGGCGACTAAGGCGGAACAGCGGGACCAGCGCACACGAGAGAAGCAGTGGAACAAGTCCAACCGGACAGAACATATGCAGAAGAGGCCGGCAACAGGGCAAAACAGGATTCCGAGCAGGCCGGCAACCAGGGAAAGAGCAGAATTCAGAGCCGGCAGCCCAGGTACAGATCGGGTTAAACCGGCTTCGGAGTAGGACAACCCACACCCAGGCTCAGTCCCCGAGTCCCTTATAAACACCTGCCCCCTATTAGGCTACAGCTGTCCCTCCTTAAGTCAAGACGATCCAATGGCTGCGGGTGACAGGAGGGCTGGCTGGAGGAAGAGAAGAATGCTTAGATTCATGGTACTTTGCTTCCACTATTGCGGAAGGATGGAGATGATTTGATTGGACAGGTTCCAGCTGAAACATGCTAGGTCTGAAGTCCTGACAAATCACATAACTAGGGCTGTGGACAGTATTTCAATAAATAGCAGGGAAGTGGGTTCAACAGATTGGAATTGGAATGTTTTTATTATTGCCATAGGTACCGCAATAGTGAATGTTTTTGCATGTATACCCTTGAGACAAATCAAATCATATCGTTACACAGTGTAATGAGGTAGGATAAGGTAAAACATTAATAATGCAGAAGGTGTAGAATAATGTGCAGAATAATTACAATAGAATTAAGGAAAAGTATGGATGAAATAATAGCATCCATGACATCACTGACGAGCGCTGCCTCAAAAAGGCAGCATCCATCATGAAGGACCACCACCACCCAGGACATGCCTTCTTCCCATTTCTACCATCATGGAGGAGGTACAGGAGCCTGAAGGCACACACTCAATAGTTCAGCGACAGCCTCTTCCCATCTGACATCGGATTTCTTACTTATTTAACTTTTTTATACTATTTTTATAGAAATCTAACTGTGATTTACTGGTTTTATTATAATGTATTACGATGTACTTCTCGAGCATAACACATTTCAAGACATATAGCAGTGATATTAAACCTAATTCTTTTTGTGAATATTAAAGAGGATACAAAGAGTACTTTTACAGATGTATAAACAGTAAAAGAGAGTGTAGAATGGATATTGGACCTCTGGGAAATGACACTGGAGAAGTTGTCAGACACACTGAAACGGCAGAGAACTGTACACGTACTTTGTGTCAGTCTCCAATGTTTTCCGACATGAAGAGATGCCAGAAATTGAAGCCTGGGCGGCATTGAGTATCATCACTTTTAATAAGGAGATATTGCTTGGAGAGTTGTAAATCCTGACGGTGGATGGACAAGACATCACGGATTCGCAAAAAGAGGCTGAAGCGATTGTGAAGGCATTCACAGTGCAAGAATAATTAGTCAGGAATTGCTCCCCGTGACCGGGAAATCACAAATGTCACTCTACTCCTGAGGAACACAGGAAGGAAAAAGATAGGAAATTATTGGTTGCTGACCAAGATTGCAGTGGACGGTGCAATTTGAGAGTCCATGCTACGGATGAGGTATAAGTGCATCTTGGTTCTTACTTCTCCTAACAGTAAGAGTGTTCACTTTGATTGTGTAAATATGTGGATTTCATCTCCAGGCACAGTGAGTATATAAGATCCCCATTTGAATACACTAAGATATGAACTGTTTGTTCATAGTCACAGTGCATTGATTACTCTTCACAAACATGTTTATCCAAATATTTGCGCCATTGCAAAATACTCCATTTGAGGTTGTTCCCCTCCCTGAATCACAATATATAGGGGACAACCACCGAAATCTGATACAGCAGCTCAAAGAAAGCAACTTCGATTTCTTCGTTACAGGTAAATCTGATTTGTCTGAGTCTTTCTGAAATAATTATTGACAAGCATTAAATGGAGATGGCTTCATTGGTAAATTGGCAGATGATGAAACAATTGATGGAGCTGTGGATAGTGTGGAGAACTGGCAATAAATACAGCAAAATGTAGATCAATTGCAGATATAGGCTGGGAAATGGCAAATGGAATTTGACCCAGATAAATGTGACGAATTGCACCTCAGTAAGGCAAACGCAAGACAGAACACTGTTATGGGCAAGGTCCTTTGGTGTTGCTGAGCAGAGAGATCATGGCATCCTAGTTCATTGCTAGTTGTAAGTAGCTACACAAGTTGGTATGTTGTTTAGAAATAGGCGTACAACATGCTTGCATTTATTATTCAAATAATTTAGCTCAATTCTCATGTTCCTACTTTGTAAGACTCTCGTTGGGCCACATCTGGATGACTGCATACAGTACTGGTCGCCCCACACTTGGAAGGATGTGGAGGCGTTGGAGAGGGTGAAGAATATGTTTACCAGGATGCTGCTTCATTTAGAGGGTGTGTGCTATCACAGGAGGCGTAATAAAATGTTGTTTCCACTGGAGCTCCAAAGGCTGAGGGGTAATCTGATAGAGGATTGCAGGAAGATGGAGGGTATGGACATGGTATAGGCAGGAAGGATTAGTGTTTGGGTGTTTTTGATTTGCTTTATAGCTAGTTCATCACAACATTGTGGCCCTAATGGCCTGCTGTTGTGCTGTACTCTTCATTGTTCTATGTTCTCCTTAGTTCTCAAAGCATTTTCATAGCAAACTGACCCATTTGACAGTTACCTTGTAGCTGTTGGTTAAATCCTTTGCGATTTACAATTTGCTATTTCTAAACTCAAGGTAAAGATTCCAATTAGAATTTTAAATCTCTCACAATATCATTAGACATGTTGGCTCCTAAACTACACAAGCAGCAATGACGTTAAATTAGTTTCGACATTCCATGTTCATGAGATGTTCTTCTGCACACCATTGATTTAACATGTGGTAATTTGAGTTAATAGCACCTTTCTGTCACCTTAAACAGTCTGACATATCACAGAAACAAATATTTTCACCCATAGAACTGCCAAAGATCAGATGACTTATCTTTAAACGCTGGAATCTCTTGTACATGAAAGTCGCTGAAGGTTCTGAGATTCTCAAACCACCCTGCCTGGCACATGTGATCAATCCATGGTCAAGGTCACTAAGATCTCATTTCTCTTCTATGCTGATGTTTGGTCTCAACAGCAAATGAATCTCTTGACCATTCCTGCATGCTTTTATGCATTAAGTTACATCGAAAATTTTGGATGATGAGATATCGGCACTAACAAGTGTAGTGGGATGTACGGGTGTCCATAATAAAGTGGCCACTGAATGTATTATGCTCTGATTGGGCTGTCCTGAACCATTTCTCTGTCACTGAGGTATTTTAGAAGTAGAGTTTCTGATAAATTGAAAAAACAGCATCCAATCTCACTCATGCAGCAACGTTACGACAATGTGATTGATAATGACACTGATAGAAAGGACAAGGACTGAACACCAGGGAGAACTTGCCCATCTTTTCCAAGGTACATGGAAATCACTCAAGAGGCTTTAACATCTCTGTCTGGATTGCTTCAGAGCTGCATTGAAATAGCATCCTAGAATTTGAACTGTTCACAAGATTGGACCTTGAACCCATTCTATAGACTCAAGGGAAGAATCACACCACCTGGTCACACTTGACACTGATACGAACTCAGCATAAAAACAACTTTAGGGAAATGGAAAACAATCAGCTCAGCAAAGGCAGCAGTACAGGAACTTGCAGCTCATACGGAATGGAATCTAAATTCAAACTCTCTGTGATTAAAGAAGAGAATAGTAATTTTAATGTTATTCTATCTACAATTGAAGGGTGTTCTAAAGTAGTCTTCAAGGCTACTAGAGTCTGTACTTCTGCAGATAATCTATTACCTTGTGACAGGTATCTGATTGTACAAGACAATATGTGGGAACTGAATTCAGCACAGATATACTATAGCCTATTGTTGAACACACACAACTTAAAACTACAAAAATACAGTATTGCCTTTAAAACTGAACTGATTTACTGTCCCAGCTATCCAACGATAAGTCATTCTTGTCCTATAGAAGGATGTCTGTATTCACTTTACCTGTATTCTCAGTTTTCTGAAATATTCTACCTCTCAATTTGTAGTTTCCAAAAGTCATAGGAGCAGAATTAGGCCATTTAAACCCAAAGGGTTTGCCCCACCATTCCATTTTGGCTGATTTATTATCCCTCTCAACCTCATTTGCTTCCCCTGGTCAGGAACCTTTCACAAACATACTAATGAATAATCTATCAATCTCCACTTTACACATCCCCAATCACTTAGCTTCACAGCTGTCTGTGGCAAGCAATTCCAAAGATTCACCACCTTCTGGCTCGAGAAATCCCTCCTCATCCCTGTTGTAAAGGGACATACTTCTACTTCAAGGCTGTACCGTCTGGTCCCAAACTCCACCACCACAAAATACATCCTCTCTACTTCAACTCTATCTAGGTCTTTCAATATCCATAAGCTTTCAATGTCCTTCTTTTCTCTTTACTAGAGCTATCAAAAGTGAGATACCTTCCTCCAGATAATGGCCTTCCAAAAAACACTTGTCGTCCTGGTGTTTCTCCTGCTGCTTGTTAACACTGAGTTTTCCAAAGCCCAAATGTCCAGTCGTCATGAAACCAGATTAAACAGTAATGCAGAGGGAATTTCTTCACAGGTAGGATTGTCTTACCTCCACTTCTTTAACAGTGTTCATTGTTGAATTTTCTTTACAGATATACAACCAAACGAAACAACATTCCTCTACAACGTGCTCCAACCACAGAACATTGATCGCACAAAGCACATAAAACTAAATATTGTCAAAAATAAGTGAATAAAATATAATTCACAATGCATGCAGTGTGCAGCACATTAAAAAAAACAACTAACAGTAAAGAGCTCACTGTCTTGTGATGAGAGGTCGGGAGTGGCAGGGCATTCATTGGTTTTGTAACCTAATGAAAGAAGCTATTACCCAGTCTAGCAGTCATAGTTCTCAAGCTCCAGTGCCTCCTTCCCGATGATTATAGGTCAAAGAGATTGGGAGATATGTGCCAGGGATCCTCAATGATGCTTTGGGATTTGACTAAATCAAATGTGTCAGATCATTAATATTCCAAACAACATTTTATTTAAAGTCAAACATCTATTTTTTGATATAATGAACATACTGAAATGCAATAAAAAAACATTAATTTTTCCAAGTCAAATTGAGTTTATTCTTATTATCATAAGTTCAGTGAGGTACGGATTCAGTACCAAGGAAAATTTGCATGCAGCAACATCACAAAGATGAAGGGACAGACAGCACACAGAATATAGATTATGCATTAGCTCTTCCTTAAGTCATGCCATATGCAATAAAGTCGATTTGCCATCATGAGTATATATTTTCAGAAGTTAATTGGCTGGAATAGTAATGAATGGGAGATTGGTTTGACTAGACAAAATAGATGAATGTCACTTGAGGCAGGCATCCCCAACAGGGCTGAAAACATTGTCAATTACAATTTCCCACGAGACGTTACTCACGGACAGTTATAGAAAAGCGGGTTGGTCTTGCAATGGAAATGTTCCCATGATAGTTCAGGGTTTATTCATCGAGAAGATACTTTGATTGATGCACCAGTTGGGTGGGAGGTGGACGGGGTAATATTTTGGTAATATTTTCTGAGGAGCTGACTGGTCAAACTAAACAGTGAGAACTGGTGCCGAATACTTTCCTGTGTTCAATGGTGGGTGAGGTTCACCAATGACGGACTGGGCCATATTTAGTACTTATTACAGGCTTTTCCGTACAATGGCATTGATGCTTCCATATCAGGCCAAGATGAAACCAGTCAATAAACTCTCTAACAGACATCTGTAGAAATTTGTTAATGTTTCAGATAATAATTCAAATTTTGTCAAGCTTCCAAGAAAGCATAGCATTTTTGGTGACATTCCAAATCTCCTCAAATTCCTATTGAAATATAGCCGCCGTCTCACCTTCTTTACAGCTGTATCAATATGTTGGGTCCAGGTTAGCTCCTCGGACATACTGGCCCCCAGGAACTTTAAATGGCTCCCTCACTGCATTTCTGATCCCTCCATGAGGATTGGTGTGTGTCATTCACACAACTATAATGTGTCATCTGTCCTCATACCCGAACTCTATATTCTCAAACCCGACCTCCGGAAAACACGGTGAGGAATTCTTCCATGGGCAAGAAAGTCAATGGTCTGAGATAACTGAGCTGCAAGTTGAATTCACAATTCTTTGTTTCTTGTCAATTCACAGGAAAATATGAGCGAAAGTCTGAGAAGCAGATTCCGAACATACAACAGGTGACTTTGTGGTTTGTTAGAAGTAAAGGTCTGTTAAGATCTATTAAGAACTGTGCATTCCAGTGATCCACCACTCTCTGAATAAAAAAAAAACCCTACGCCTCACATGCCCTTTGAACACACGCCTTCTCACTTTAAATGCCTGCCCTTTGATATTTGACATTTCAACCCCGGGAATCAGATACTCCCTGTCTACTCTATCTATGCCTCTTTTAAACTTATAAACCTTCATCGCAATTCCCCTCAGGCTATGGTGCTCCAGAGGAAACAACTCACCGTCCTTTCCAATTGTATCCAGTCTCAATTGTAAGCTAAGCTTTCGCTGAGGAAATACAGCTCCAGAAATATGATTTTTATTTCTGCATGTGTGTGTGTGGCAAATATCCATCGACATTTCCTGGTACATGCTTCAGAGCATCGACTGATGATAAGAGGGTGTTCACCATGACACTGGAGTAAACTCTAGATGTCACATTCTCCTGTGTAGTAAAGGACTTCAATTTGCTGCATCCTACTACAAGTTCTGAGTTATCATAATTCAAAAATGAGCAATGCTAAAAGTTCACGTGCAACGGTTGTATTTATATTTTCTGCCCATTACACTACTGGTGTTTTTGGCAGCAATAAAGGTCTTCCTTCTCTGGCTGTGTTCAGTGCTTCCTTCATCATGTCAGTGTTACGCCTGTGACAATAGACAATAGGTGCAGTAGACCATTCGGCCCTACAAGCCTGCACCGCCATTTTGAAATCATGGCTGATCAATTACTATCAATACCCTGTTCCTGCTTTGTCCCCATATCTCTTGATTCCCTTATTCATGATACCTATCTAGCTCCTTCTTGAAAGCATCCAGAGAATTGGTCTCCACTATCTTCCAAGGCAGTGCATTCCAGACCCCCACAACTCTCTGGGAGAAGAAGCTTTTCCTTAACTCTGTCCTAAATGACCTACCCCTTATTCTCAAACCATGCCCTCTGGTACTGGTCTCTCCCATCATCTGGAACATATTTCCTGCCTCTATCTAGTCCAATCTCTTAATAATCTTACATGCTTCAATCAGTTCCCCTCTCAATCTCCTTAATTCCAGCGTGTACAAGCCCAGTCTCTCTAACCTCTCTGCGTAAGACAGTCCAGACACCCCAGGAATTAACCTCGTGAATCTACGCTGCACTTTCTCTACAGCCAGGATGTCCTTCCTTAACCCTGAAGACCAAAACTGTACACAATACTCCAGGTGAGGTCTCACCAGGGCTCTGTACAAATGCAAGAGGATTTCCTTGCTCTTGTACTCAATTCCCTTTGCAATAAAGGCCAACATTCCATTAGCCTTCTTCACTGCCTGCTGCACTTGCTCATTCACTTTCAGTGACTGATGAACAAGGACTCCGAGATCTCTTTGTATTTCTCCCTTACCCAACTCTAAACCGTTCAGATAATAATCTACCTTCCTGTTCTTACTCCCAAAGTGGATAACCTCACACTTATTCACATTAAACGCCATCTGCCTAGTATCTGCCCACTCACCCAGCCTATCTAAGTCACCCTGAATTCTCCTAACATCCTCATCACATGTCGTACTGCCATCCAGCTTAGTATCATCAGCAAATTTGCTGATGTTATTTTTTATGTCTTCATCCAAATCATTAACGTAAGTGGTGAACAGCTGTGGTCCCAATACCGTGCCCTGTGGCACCCCACTAGTCACCCCCTGCCATTCCGAGAAACACCCATTCACACCTACACTTTGCTTTCTATCTGCCAACCAGTGTTCTATCCATGTCAATGTCTTCCCCCTGATGCCATGAGCTTTGATTTTACCCACCAATCTTCTACGTGGGACCTTATCAAATGCCTTCTGAAAATCAAGGTACACTACATCCACTGCATCTCCCCCGTCTAACTTCCTGGTTACATCCTCGAAAAACTCCAACAGATTAGTCAAGCATGATTTACCCTTGGTAAATCCATGCTGGCTTGGCCCAATCCTATCACTGCTATCTAGATATGCCACAATTTTATCCTTAATAATGGACTCCAGCATCTTTCCCACCACCGATGTCAGGCCGACAGGTCGATAGTTCTCTGTTTTCTCCCTCTTCCTTTTTGAGAAATGCAAGATCGCTATTAAGGCAGGGTAGGAGACCCAGGAAATGAGTGAGATAAGTTTGGAATGTCCTGGCCCCCAGCGATACAACGCCACGGAAAAGGTCATTGTTTCTTGGAGGCGGAATTGTGTATTGAGTACTCTGCTTCATGGAAGCCCTCAGGCAATGTGGGCAGGTTAGGGGATGGCATCATTCCACCCTGAGTGACATCTGAGACCCTATGAGTGGGGATAAAAGAGGGTCTGGGGAACAGCTCCTTGAGACGCACCAGAAGAAAGGCTAGAACTCCTGTAACAGCGTAATAGTGAAAGCCGGCGGAAAATCCCACGTAGAAATATAGAAATATAAAACCATAAATAATTAAATAATAATAAATTATGCCAAGTGGAAGTAATCAGTGATTCAAAGTCATTTTATTCGTGACAACATTAATTCGTTATCAGCTAAGCACTGTTTCTGAGTTTAGTCTATTCATTTACTATATTAATAATTCACATGTCAAGACAAGACAAGGTAAAGGAGCAGAAGTAGGCCATTCGGCCCCTTGAGTCCGCTCCGCCACTTCACCATGAGCTTAAGTATTCTCCCATCTCCAATTTCCGACTTTTTCCCCATATTCCTTGATACCCTGACTAATTAGATTCTCATCAATCTCCTCCTTAAACACCCTCAATTATTGGGCCTCCACACTGCATGTGGCAAAGAATTCCATAATTTCACGACCATGATGCCTCAAACAGAATTACAGGACAATGAGTTCCAATCAATTTGTAATCAATGCCCACATTACACAATAATCCGTTTTGCTTTGGTATCATACTACAAACTTTCTCAATGTTTCTGTTGACATGTCACTCATTAAGTGAATACCAAATCGTCAGTCCTGTTGAAGTGCTTTGAAGTGCTTTGTAATTTAATTAAAATTGTCATTTGATAACGTATATTGATAACTTTCAACAAAAGTAATCAGTCTATAATATTAGCTAAGCAGAGTCTGCTGTGTCACATATCGGGGAATATTTCTGTTCTCTTGATAAAACTAGATCTATGTAAAGGCAACAAAGGAACACATTATGAACTTTAATTAATATTGTATAATACAATAGTTGTATCTAGTCTCAATTGTAAGCCAAGCTGACACTGAGGAAATACAGCTCCAGAAATAATATTTTTATTTCTGCAAGGAGTATGGGTGTGTGGCAAATATCAAGCAGCATTTCCTGGTGCATGATTCAGAGCACACGACTGATGATAAGAGGATGTTCACCACGACATTGGAGTAAACTCCAGATGTCTCTTTCTTCTGTGCAGTAAAGGAATTAAATTTTCTGCATCCTACTACAAGTTCTGAGTTATCATAATTCGAAAACGAACAATGCTGAAAGTCAAATGCAACTGTTCTATTTATATTTTCTGCCCATTACACTACCGGTGTTTTTGGCAGCAATAAAGGTCTTCCTCTCTGGTTGTGTCCAGGGCTTCCTTCATCATGTCAGTACTTCCACTTAGCTTTCTCTACTGTCTAGTATGCATTTCATGTGGAGACTCAGGAAAACAGTTACACTCAGATGTAGAATTATTCTTTATTGCGTTTCCAGACCAGTTTTGATTTACCAGTCTGAATTTTTATTGCTAAACTGAAACCCTGAACGGGCAGGACCCATGGACATCTCTTCGCCTGGCCTCTACTTATTTACCTGTTCGGTATGGCTGATACTACCAAGAGCTAAAGCAGAAGGCCCTGACTCCAGACAACATAGAACTCAGGGTCATTGAGGCACATGGTCCTTCAAACCTGATGACATGTCTGTGGTCTTCTTGCAGCCCTTTATTTATTGCCATCCCTTATTTCAAGCATTGGCACAATTTAACATTCATCATAATCCACTTCCTCTTGTTCCAAACCTTTATGTGTCAGGTTTTTTTTTATCCTATTCAATATTAATCATTTGTTGTATTCCAGGTTTTAAGGTACTATGCTTTCAGTAACAAATGAATATTTCTGAACTTGTGTTGTAGATGGCGAGCTGGCCAAAAGGAACGAGCACTCCCAGCAATGATCCATCGGAAGGAATTCAGTCTGCCAGAAACTTCAGTCAGACAGACAGACTGAACGACATACTTTATTGATCCCGAAGGAAATTGGCTCTCGTTACATTCACACTAAGCAGGAATTGTGTAGAAATATAGCAATATTTAACTAGAAATAATTAAATAATTATAAATTATGCCAAGCAGAAATAATCAGTGATTCATAGTCACTTTATTTGTGACAACATTAATTCGTCATGAGCTAAGTACTGTCTCTGTTATAGTCTATTCGTTTACTCTATTAATAATTCATATTACATTTCAAGCAAGGTAAAGGTGCAGAAGGAGGCCATTCGACCCATTGAGTCTGCTCTGCCACTCCACCATGAGCTGAACTATTCTCCCATCTAGATCCAATTTCCGACTTTTTCCCCATATCCCTTGATACACTGACTAATTAGATACCTATCAATCTCCTCCTTAAGCACCTTCAATGATTGGGCCTCCACACTGTATGTGGCAACGAATTCCATAATTCCACCACCATCTGGCTAAAAATATGTACCTTTTGCGATAATTTGATGAGAATGCCAGTAGGATAGATAAAGGGGATGCAGTGTATTTTGTATATCTGGGCGTTAAGAAGTCCTTTGACACAAGTGCCACACAGAAGGCTGCGTATTTAATTAAGAGCCCATGATATTACAAGAATGTTACTAACATGGGTAGTACATTGGCTGATTGGTAGGAGGCAGCGAGTGGGAATAAATGGATCCTGTTCTGGTTGGCTGCCAGTGGCTAGTGGTGATCCGCAGGGTTCCTATGGGGCCACTTATTTTTATGCTGTATATAATGACTTAGATGAAGGAATAGATGGTTTTCCTGCCAGGTTTGCAGATATTAGGAATATTGGTGGAGGGACATGAAATGTTGAGGAAACAGATATGATAGAAACATAGAAACACGGAACTACTGCACAATACAGGCCCTCCAGCCTACAAAGCTGTGCCGAACATGTCCTTACCTTAGAAATTTTGCATTATGCCGATGACCTTTTGCTTTATATTCCTAATGTTGAGACTTTATTAGCTATCGTACATTCTTTTGTCTCCTGTTATAGTCAGTATTCAGGATAAGAGTGAACTTTTTCTATTGAATCATTTAGTATCAATTAATACTAACCTTCCTTTTAAAATTGTAAGAAATAAACTTACTTATTTGGATGGAACAATTACTAAGAACCATAAATAGTTATTTAAAGAAAATTTGGGCCTGGGACCCCAAGATCCCTCTGATCCTCCTCACTGCCAAGAGTCTAGGCATTAACTCTACATTCTGCCATCATATTTGACCTACCAAAATGAACCAGGCCACACTTATCTGGGTTGAACTTCATCTACCATTTCTCAGCCCAGTTTTGCATCTTATTAATGCCTCATCTCATTAAATTACCTCGTCTCAGTCATTTATAAAAATCACGAAGAGTTGGAGTCCCAGAATAGATCCCTGAGGCACAACACTGGACTCTGGCCTCCATGCAGAATATGACCCGTCTCCAAGCACATTTTGCCTTCTTGGGCTAAGTCAGTTCAGGATCCACAAAGCAATGTCTCCTTGGATCCCATGTATCCTTACTTTCTCATGGGGTTGAGGAGGAGATAAAACAAAGGATCATCAGTGATTGAATGGCAGAGCTGATTCAATGGGCCCGATTATCTCATTCTGCTCTTATGTCATATGGTCTTAAATAAGTATGTCTAAAATTAATTATTTATAATAATTTTGTGTTTAATGGGGACAATCTCAAGAGCACAGATATTAGGTATGGTGAATAAATGTTGCCAATATCAGTAGTAACCACTTCCAGTCTTACAATAAATGCTAATGAAGAACACATTGTATGTATGTTTCATTGATTGTTAATTATTATTACAAGTGTTGCACTATTTCACATTTCTTTAACACACATTATACAGTGTTGAACTTCTATTGGCTGGAACTTTTGGTAGTGACACTATGTTTCTGACCTTGTGCTGTTGATCAGTTTTAACCCAGATGCTCACTGTAACTTGCGGAGAAGATATTCCTGATGTCACTTTCAGGGTCTATGGTGCAGCTGTCTGAAAAAAAATGAACAGCACAAATGTCATTATTGTAATCGACATACGGCAACATACATCATCTCCAATAACTATATGATTTTCACTCCAATGGAAGAACTGCAGGAACGAGACTGCAGGATTTTCTGGGATTTGAAATCAGATGCTGTCATTCTCGTAAATGCTTATGTAGTGTTCTCACACAGCTGTAAAATAACTCTGAACTAAACACCAAGCATAAACCAATCAATGAGGCGGTCCCAGTAAGATTAACCATTTACTGTTCACTCTTCCACATTAAGGTATGGTGAAAACTGTTGATAAAACAATACAAAAAATATACTGTATTTGTTTCCTTCTTGACATCACATTTACATCATAAACACTTGCAAAAGTAAAACTACAACAACAATCTTACATTAAAGTGCAACATACAGTCAGAATCTACCCACGCCATCGACTGGCTTTAAATACACTTCAACACAAACTATCCGCAACTCTTTAAATAACAAAAAACATAAACTTTATCAATCATCATTACTTTTAACAGAATCAGCGTTAACATTTTTAATTCAACATATCGATTATCTCATGAACTTAGGGCGTTGATTCACTAATGTTTCTAGTGCGTAGAAAGAAAACTTTTCTCGCGCTGATACTGTACACATAAGCCCCCTCCCTCCTGTTTCTCCAAACCGGTATTCTCCCACAACACACGGCGTAACTGGGAGTGACGTCATCGCATGCCGCTATATATCACAGAAAACGAATTTACTTTAAACAACCTTAACTTTAACTAGAAATTGATAACAAACAAATTACTAAAGCAAAAGTATAATAAACTAAACAAATGCCTTAAAGGCAACACAGCTTAAGATCTCAAATGACTGCTCCGAAGATAAAATAATTGGTTATTTGGGGAAAGAAATAAGTATATATAATAAAGTTATTACGAACTCCGTGGAGCATGTGGGGATCTTCAGATATACAGGCACTCTCGCTTTCTTTCTTTTTTTTTCATTTTCTTTTTTTTCTGTAGGGTTGTTAGAGGGGAGGGGCTAAGGGTATATTTGTTTTTCTTTCTGTAATTATTTGAAAACGCAATAAAAAACGTTTTAAAAAGAGGATCATTAAAAAAGGTCATTTAGTACAGAGTTAAGGAAAAACTTCTTCTGCAAGAGAGTTGTGGGGGTCTGGAATGCACTGCCTCGGAAGGTAGTGGAGGCCAATTCTCTGGATGCTTTCAAGGAGCTAAAGAGGTATCTTACGGATAGGGGAATCAAGGGATTAGGGGACAAGGCAGGAACAGGGTATTGATAGTAATTGATCAGGCATGATCTCATAATGGCGGTGCAGGCTCGAAGGGCTGAATGGTCTTCTTCTGCACCTATTGTCTATTGTCACAGGCGTAACACTGACATGATGAAGGAAGCCCTGAACACAGCCAAAGAAGGAAGACCTTTATTGCTGCCAAAACACCAGTAGTGTAATGGGCAGAAAATATAAATAGAACAGTTGCACCTGAACTTTTAGCATTGCTCATTTTCGAATTATGATAACTCAGAACCTGTAGTAGGATGCAGCAAATTGAAGTCCTTTACTACACAGGAGAAGGAGACATCTGGAGTTTACTCCAGTGTCATGGTGAGCATCCTCTTATCATCAGTCGATGCTCTGAAGCATGTACCAGGAAATGTCGACGGATATTTGACACACACACACATGCTCCTTGCAGAAATAAAAATCATATTTCTGGAGCTGTATTTCCACAGCGTCAGTCTGGCTTACAATTGAGACTGGATACAATTGGAAAGGACGGTGAGTTGTTTCCTCTGGAGCACCATAGCCTGAGGGGAATTCCGATGAAGGTTTATAAGTTTAAAAGAGGCATAGATAGAGTAGACAGGGAGTATCTGATTCCCGGGGTTGAAATGTCAAATACCAAAGGGCAGGCATTTAAAGTGAGAAGGCGTGTGTTCAAAGGGCATGTGATGGGTAGGGTTTTATTTATTCAGAGAGTAGTGGATCACTGGAATGCACAGTTCTTAATTGATCTTAACAGACCTTTACTTCTAACAAACCACAAAGTCACCTATTGTGTCGAGGGAATCTGATTCTCAGACTTTCGCTCATATTTGAATTAACAATTAACAAAGAATTGTGAAGTCAACTTGCTGCTCAGTTATCTCAGACCATTGACTTTGTTGCCCATGGAAGAATTCCTCAACGTGTTTTCCGGAGTTCGGGTATGAGGAGAGATGACACGTTATAGTTGAGTGAATGACACACACTAATCCTCATGGAGGGATCAGAAATGCAGTGAGGGAGCTATTTTAAGATCCTGGGTGCCAGTATGTCCGAGGAGCTAACCTGGACCCAAAATATTGATACAGCTGTAAAGAAGGTGTGACGGCGGCTATATTTCAATAGGAATTTGAGGAGATTTGGAATGTCACCAAAAACGCTATGCTTTCTTGGAAGCTTGACAAAATTTGAATTATTATCTGAAACGTTGATTAATTTCCACAGATGTCTGTTAGAGAGTTTATTGACTGGTTTCATCTTGGCCTGGTATGGAAGCATCAATGCCATTGTACGGAATAGCCTGTAATAAGTACCAAATATGGCCCAGTCCGTCATTGGTGAACCTCACCCACCATTGAACACAGGAAAGTATTCGGCACCAGTTCTCACTATTTAGTTTGACCAGTCAGCTCCTCAGAAAGTATTTCCAAAATATTACCCCGTCCACCTCCCACCCCACTGGTGCATCAATCAAAGTATCTTCTCGATGAATAAACCCTGAACTATCATGGGAACATTTCCATTACAAGACCTACACGATTTTGTATAACTGTCCGTGAGTAACGTCTCGTGGGAAATTGTAATTGACAATGTTTTCAGCACTCTTGGGGATGCCTGCCTCAAGTGACATTCATCTATTTTGTCTAGTCAAACCAATCTCCCATTCATTACTATTCCAGCCAATTAACTTCTGAAAATATATACTCATGATGGCAAATCGACTTTATTGCATATGGCATGACTTAAGGTAGACCTAATGCATAATCTATATTCTGTGTGCTGTCTGTCCCTTCATCTTTGTGATGTTGCTGCATGCAAATTTTCCTTGGTACTGAACCCGTACCTCACTGAACTTATGATAATAAGAATAAACTCAATTTGACTTGGAAAAATTAATGTTTTATATTGCATTTCAGTATGTTCATTATATCAAAAAATAGATGTTTGACTTTAAATAAAATGTTGTTTGGAATATTAATGATCTGACACATTTGATTTAGTGAAAGCCCAAAGCATCATTGAGGATCCCTGGCACATATCTCCCAATCTCTTTGACCTATAATCATCGGGAAGGAGGCATTGCAGCTCGAGGACTACGACTGCTAGACTGGGTAATAGCTTCTTCCATTAGGTTACAAAACAAATTAATGCCCTGCAACTCCCGACCTCTCATCACAGGACAGTGAGCTCTGTACTGTTAGTTGTTTTTTTATTGTGCTGCACACTGCATGCATTGTGAATTATATTTTATGCACTTATTTTTGACAATATTTAGTTTTATGCGCTTTGTGCGATCAAAGATCTGTGGTTGGAGCAAGGTGCAGAGGAATGTTGTTTCGTTTGGTTTTATATCTGTAAAGAAAATTGAATTTGAACGCGAGTTCCTGAACCTGTTCATTTTTTGGGATTGCAGGCAATTTCAACAATGAACAATGTTAAAGAAGTGGAGCTAAGACAATCCTACCTGTGAAGAAATTCCCTCTGCATTACTGTTGAATCTGATATCAAGTCGTCTGACCCCTCGGGCTTTGGAAAACTCAGTGTTAACAATCAGCAGGAGAAACACCAGGACGACAAGAGTTTTTTGGAAGGCAATTATCTGGAGGAAGGTATCTCAATTTTGATAGCTCTGGTAAAGAGAAAAGAAGGACATTGAAAGCTTATGGATATTGGAAGACCTAGATAGAGTTGAAGTAGATAGGATGTATTTTGTGGTGGAGGAGTTTGCGACCAGACGGTACAGCCTTGGAGTAGAAGTATTTCCCTTTACAACAGGGATGAGGAGGAATTTCTCGAGCCAGAAGGTGGTGAATCTGTGGAATTGCTTGCCACAGACAGCTGTGAAGCTATGTAATTGGGGATGGGTAAAGCGGAGGTTGATAGATTATTCATTAATATGTTTGTGATAGGTTCCGGAGCAGGGGAAGCAAATGGGGTTGAGAGGGATAATAAATCATCCAAAATGGAATGATGGGCAGACCCGTTGGTTCTAAATGGCCTAATTCTGCTCCTATGACTTTTGGAAACTACAAATTGAGAGGGAGGATATTTCAGAAAACAGAGAATACAGGTAAAATTAATACAGACATACTACTATATGACAAGAATGACTTATCTTTGGATAGCTGGGACAGTAAATCAGATCAGTTTTAAAGGCAATACTGTATTTTTCTAGTTTAAGTTGAGTGTGTTCAACAATGGGCTATAGTATATCTGTGCTGAATTCGGTTCCCACATATTGTCTTGTACAATCAGACACTGTCACTGAAGGTAATAGATTATCTGCAGAAGTACAGACTTTGGTAGCCTTGAAGACAACTTTAGGACACCATTCAATTGTAGATAGAATAATATTAAAATTACTATTCTCTTCTTTAATCACAGAGAGTATGAATTTAGATTCCATTCAGTATGAGCTGCAAGTTCCTGTACTACTGCCTTTGCTGAGCTGATTGTTTTCCATTTCCCTAAAGTTGTTTCTATGCTGAGTTCTTAACAGTGTCAAGTGTGACAAGGTGGTGTGATTATTTCCTTGAGGCTATAGCGTGGGTTTGAGGTCCAATCGAGTGAACAGTTCAAATTCTAGGATGCTATTTCAATGCCATCCTGAATGAATCCAGGCAGATATGTTAAAGCCTCTTGAGTGATTTCCATATACCATGGAAAAGATGGGCAAGTTCTCCCTGGTTTTGAGTCATTTTCCTTTCTATCAGGGCATAACATTGCTGCATGTGTGAGGTTGGTTGCTGTGTTTCCAATTTATCAGAAACTCTACTAAAATATCTCAATGACAGTGAAATGGTTCAGGACAGCCCAAGCAGAGCATAGTACATTCAGTGGCCACTTTATTAGGAACACCCGTACATCCCATTACACTTGTTAGTGCCGATATCTCATCATCCAATATTGTCGATGAAACTTAATGCATAAAAGCATGCAGGAATGGTCAAGAGATTCATTTGTTGTTGAGACCAAACATCATCATAGGAAAGAAATGAGATCTTAGTGACTTTGACCATGGATTGATCATTTGTGCCAGGCAAGGTGGATTGAGAATATCAGAGCCTTCAGCGACTTTCATGTACAAGAGTTTAAAGCGTTTACAGATAAGTCATTTGATCATTGGCAGTTCTATCAGTGAAAACGTTTGTTTCTGTGATATGTCAGACTGTTTAAGCTGACAGAAAGGTGCTATTAAATTACCACATGTTAAATCAATGGTGTGCAGAAGAACATCTCATGAACAGGGAATGACGAAACTAATTTAACGTCATTGCTGCTTGTGTGGTTTAAGAGCCAAAATGTCTAATGATATTGTGAGAGATTTAAAATACTAAATGGAATCTTTACCTTGAGTTTAGAAATAGCAAATTGTAAATCGCAAAGGATTTAACCAACAGCTACAAGGTAACTGTCAAATGGGTCAGTTTGCTATGAAAATGCTTTGAGAACTAAGGAGAACATAGAACAATGAAGAGTACAGCACAACAGCAGGCCATTAGGGCCACAATGTTGTGATGAACTAGCTATAAAGCAAATCAAAAACACCCAAACACTAATCCTTCCTGCCTATACCATGTCCATACTCTCCATCTTCCTGCAATCCTCTATCAGATCACCCCTCAGCCTTTGGAGCTCCAGTGGAAACAACATTTTATTACGCCTCCTGTGATAGCACACACCCTCTAAATGAAGCAGCATCCTGGTAAACATATTCTTCACCCTCTCCAAAGCCTCCACATCCTTCCAAGTGTGGGGCGACCAGTACTGTATGCAGTCATCCAGATGTGGCCCAACGAGAGTCTTACAAATTAGGAACATGACTATTGAGCTAAATGCTTCGAATAATAAATGCAAGCATGTTGTAAGCCGATTTCTAAACAACATACCAACTTGTGTAGCTACTTACAACTAGCAATGAACTAGGATGCCATGATCTCTCTGCTCAGCAACACCAAAGGACCTTGCCCATAACAGTGTTCTGTCTTGCGTTTGACTTACTGAGGTGCAATTCGTCACATTTATCTGGGTCAAATTCCATTTGCCATTTCCCAGCCTATATCTGCAATTGATCTACATTTTGCTGTATTTATTGCCAGTCCTCCACACTATCCACAGCTCCATCAATTGTTTCTTCATCTTCCAATTTACCAATGAAGCCATCTACATTTAATGCTTGACAATAATTATTTCAGAAAGACTCAGAAAAATCAGATGTACCTGTAACAAAGAAATGGAAGTTGCTTTCTTTGAGCTGCTGTATCAGATTTAGGTGGTTGTCCCCTATATATTGTGATTCAGGGAGGGGAGGAACCTCAAGTGGAGTATTTTGCAATGGCGCAAATAGTTTCTATTTGGATAGACATGTTTGTGAAGAGTAATCAATGCACTGTGACTATGAACAATCAGTTCATATCTGAGTGTATTCAAATGGGTATTTTATATCCTCACTGTGCCTGGAGATGAAATCCACATATTTGCAAATCAAAGTGAACACTCTTACTGTCAGGAGAAGTAAGAAGTAAGAAGTAATGTTTTCTTTTCTTCTTGACCAGCCTTTGTACACCAGAGTTTCTGCACACTACCATCACTTCCGTGTCTCATGGGAACGTAACTATTGCAGAACTTCACTCAAGTATTCCCTGAACATTTGCCACACTACCGTACTTTTCCTTGAGAGCATTTGTTTCCAAATTCCTGTCTGATAGCCTCATAATTCCCCTTATTCAAATTAAATTCTTTTCTAACTTGGCTGCTCCGAATATCTCTCCAATGATATTGTAAAGGAGAAAGGATTATATTCACTATCTCCAAAATGCTCTCCTACTGAGAGATCTGACACCTGACCAAGTTCATTTCCCAATACCAAATCAAGTGCAGCCTCTCCTCTTGTAGGCTTAACTACGTATTGTGTCAAGAAGCCTTCCTGAACACACCTAACAAACTCCACCTCATAAAAACCCTTGCTCTAGAGAGATGCTAATCTATATTTGGCAAATTAAAATTTCCCATCATGACAACTCTGTTATTCTTACACCTTTCCAGAATCTGTTTCCCTATCTGCTCCTCGATATTGCTGGTAATATAGGCTCTGCCCTTCTCTGTTCACTGTTTTGGGTGATTTTCACTGATTTTGAAGGGCCGTGCCTCACACAGCCAGACTGTTGCAATACAATGCTCTCCTCTAAGGTATGAGCAGAATGGTGGGTAAATATTCGATGCAGAAACAAGTGGGATCAGCAAAAAGGAGGCTCTAGATGTGATGGAGGCTCGAGTTGATGGGGAGTAGAAAGAGGGAACCAGAGCAGGAGGATGAGGCTACAAATGAAAGTTCAGCAACATCTGGAAACTGATTGACTGAAAAAAAAGAGGTTTATGTTTGCAAAATGCTGGCGGGTCTCAGTAGCCCCAGCAGCATCTATGCAGAGGAATAAACCGTGAATATTATGGGCCCAAACACTTCATCCTACCTAGACTGTTTATTTCTCTGCTGAGATGCTGCCCGACTTGCTGAGCTCCTGCAGTATTTTGTGTGTTACTTTGCAGTTTATTCTCAGCATCTGCCGAACCTCGAGTTTCATATCTGCTGTGGGACTTTGACAGTTGTCATACAGAATGCCTGTTGACATTGAGTAATAAAGAGGAGAAAATCTGCAGTTAATGAAATCCAAGGAGAACACACAAAATGCTAGAGAAACTCTGCAGGCCAGGCAGCGTCTGTGGATAAAGTACAGTTTACATTTTGGGCCAAGATTCTTCAGTAGGACTGGGGAACAAACAATGAGGAGTAAATTTAAAGGTGGGGGAGGGGGAGAGAAACACAAAGTGATAACTGGAACTGGGAGAGGGAGAGATGAAGTAAGGAGCTGGGAAGTTGATTGGTGAAAGAGCTACAGGGCTGGAGAAGGGCAAGTCTGATAGGAGAGAACAGAAGGGCGTGGAAGAAAGAAAAGTGGGGGGGGGGAGAAACACCCGAGGGAGGTGATGGGTAGGCGACAAGAGGGAAAAGTGGATGGGGAATGATGAGGGAGGGGAGGCATGACCGGAAGATCAAGAAATCGATGTTCATGCCATCAGATTGGAGGCTGGCCAGCTAGAATACAAGGTGTTGTTCCTCCTACCTGAGTGTGGCCTCATCGCGACAATATAGGAGGCGATGGATTGACATTTCCACTGACTATATTGTTTCTGGAAGCTTGCTGTGTTGAAGTAGATGCTGAGATTTCTGCATAAAAACATTGACTGCTTTTGGGACATGTGCTGTTGAACCAGCACTTGTCCCCTCAAACTAATCCAGTATATTAACAACAACATGTCCCCTCCCTTTTCCAAAATATAATTCAACCACTCTAATACCATATATCCCATATGTTTACACAAATGGGAAATCAGGAATATTGGTCTATAACTAGGAGGATCCAACAGGGGTTTACCAGGATCCTGAATAGACACTACAATTGCAATTTTCCATGAGGAGGGAAGATGGCCTGAATGCCAAATAGGATTCAAAAATGTAATATTATCTCCAAAGAGCTCTGGCCATACGTTTAAACATGCAATGACTAATATCATCCTTTCCTGGAGCCGTCAGCCCTGTATTAATAATCGTTTTCCTAAATTCACACAAATAAAACTCTACATCACTGTCATTGCTACAGCAGGTTTCCAACACGTCTGGGTATTCACTTAACAGCTTATCCCTACATTGTTTAGTCTCTTCATTATTTTGATTATGAATTACAGCAAATGACCAAGCCAGTAACTAAACCCTCTCCGTTTCAGTCACAATTGTATCACCTTCTTTAATCAATACTGGGAACCCTATGAATCCCTCACCCCCATTTTCTTAATCATTCCCCTAACACCTCCAAGTTTAATAGTCCTTCGAATTCTAGCACAATATGACCTCTAGTAAATATTTTTCACAACCTTCATTACTTTCCTCACCACGGCCTGTGACCTGTTACACTTAATAAGATCACGCGGACAGTGATACTTCTTAACTTTCCAAAATGCCACATTTTTCTGAATAATTGCCTCTGCACACTCCTCCGTCCACCATGGTACAGCTTTTCTCCTATTAATGCACTTTTTAATATGAGTCTCTTCCAGCAAATTTGAGGAATAACGTGACAACCTTTCTTTGCAGAAATCGACATCATGCTCTCCATTCCATCCACACAGATGTTCCATTCATCACATAAAACATTAAAACTTCTCCAATTTGCTTTACCGAAATTCCACCTCCTCAAAGTGGCATCTTGGTCTAAACCCAGGCTTATAAATAGAGGAAAATGATCACTCCCCACTGTTTCATCTCCCATGACATACCACTCACTCACTGCAGCATGAATGTTTGAAACCAAAGTTAAATTTACAGCAATTTCAGAACTATTATGAACATTAAATCTCATAACTCTCCCACAAGTTAGACACAGTGAAATAGCTAAAACTCTTCTGCAATCACACCAGCACCATCATTCTGAGAACAAGCCCACAGTGAAGTCTATGCATTAAAATCCCCAACCATACATCCCTTAGTGAGTTGGAGCTACATAAATACTCTCCAAGACATCAATCGAAAGCTTTCCACCATGGTTATAATAATATACCTCTTTAATGTCGCTCCCTGTTGAATCAAATACTTCTACAAGTGTCTCATACATTTCATTCACATCCACAACTGTATGCCTTCTCCATTTCTGTATAAAATTTGCAATAGCACCTTCTCTACCAAATAATCTATCACGCCTAATTACAATATAATCCTGGAAGGAAGAATTTAAATGTGGGAAGCCAGGTTTCCGGAATACATACAACGTCAGATAGATTTGATAAATCAGAAATAAACTTGGAGTCTTGACCGTGAAAAATTCTGGCTTCCGGAAATATGCGTGTTCTCCCTTCATATACAGTCGGGAGAAATGTAGCAGGACGTTTATGATTGGTGAAACAGATTTAAACTAAGTGTAGTTAATATTGCCACGGTGTCTGGAGATTTAGTTCACTGATTTCTTTCAATTGATAAATGTTCGCGGACGGTCATTGTGTAAACTCAAGTCAGTTTACCAGCGGATGGCCCTTCAGAAAGTGGAGCTTTAACAAATACAGTCTGAACAAACCGTGAGTGTTCAGCTCTCGTGTTGGAATGGGGTTAATAGAAGTAACCAAAATGGGACAAAACTCAAAGAACCGCATTCTCCACGGTAATTAAACCAGAAGCAACAATTAGTGTCTTCTTCAGAGAAACCTGATGACCGAGAGGAAATGACAGGGAAGGGGTGCGTCACGATTCCGTGCCTGTGCAGTACGCAGGAATGTAACAGAGAAATCTGGATTCTGCTGAATAGTGGACAGCAATTTCTGAGTAACGGAGATAAGATTCTGAATGAGCGCATCAAAAAGCAATTTTCAAACTTACCTCAAGTCCATGGCTCAATATTTTGTAACTCTTTTAATGAAAGCGTGAGTGGCTCTTAAATGATCCTTTGATTTTCCCGTTTGTTTTGTCAGTAAACTTGTCTTCAGTTGGAGCTGGTGTACTTGGTCACCGCCATTGTTCCTTCGGACACGGCGTGCTTGGCCAGGTCCCCGGGCAGCAGCAGGCGCACGGCGGTCTGGATCTCCCGGGAGCTGATGGTGGACCGCTTGTTGTAGTCGGCCAGGCGGTAAGCCTCACCCGCGATGCGCTCGAAGATATCGTTCACGAATGAATTCATGATGCTCATGGCCTTGGAGGAGATGCCGGTGTCGGGGTGAACCTGCTTCATCACTTTGTAACTCTCCTTCCTCGACCTCTTGCCAGACTTGCTCGCCGGTTTGGACGGAGCTTTCTTGGCGCCCTTCTTGGGAGCGGGTTTCGGTGGATCAGGCACTTCCCCGTCGGTTTCAAACACAATAATAATCAGAAACTGTTCGGAGCTCGGACTAAATGGGCAGCGCACAAAATGGTATGTTAATTAGAATGGCGACGCTGAGCATTCCGATTGGCTGCTTGCAGAAATGAATCACCAAGCGGAACGCTGGGGGATGGGAAGCGGCACCAATGTGTGACGGTTCGCGCTGCGTTTAATACAGGAGGAAGGACAGAGGGCAGAGACAGGCGGGGGTGCGGGCTGCAATTGAAAAGGGAAACGCAAATTTCAAAAGCAGTACGAAAATAAAATTAGATGAAATATTGTAAAATTAAACACGAAGACGTTCAGTTCATGACACAGGGCAGCAGGAGAGCGAAGGAGAGATTTGGACATTTCAAAGTCAAGTTCAAATCGAGTTTATTTATGCACACAGGAGAAAGGAACAACGGATTTGTAGCAGCATCACAGACACATTTCATCAGACACAACATTGACAAGAAACACTGGAATTATATATGAATTATACCAACATATTCAAATAGACAGAGGACTATCAGAACAAAATCAAAATAACAAAGAGATTATGCGGGCAGTCGGAGAATCACCCCTCTTGTGCTTCTTCATCTCGTCACTCTCGATTCAGTGTCACGCAACGCTGCCACATTGATCCGGCCCATGCCTTCATCCACCAGGTCCAACACTTGCCTTTGTTGGATCTTACTCCTCCGTACACTCGGCTTCGGGTTTGTGGGTGTGTGGCCAGGGTTAGAAGGGGTGGGTGCCCCTTCTTAGGATTGGGTTTGAGGGTAGGGCTGGTGGATGTATATGTGAGGCTGGAAGAGATAAAGCTGTGGAGTTTTGTATGGTGAGATATGTGGGACTATGGTGGATAGGGTAGTGTAGTGCAGCCACTTTAATCTAGCCGATGCCTTTCATTAACGTGGCCTGACTCCCACTTGGCTTAAAGAACCGGGTGTGCAAAGGGACACATCATCAGTACTGCAACCTGGGGTCATTGGGGGTTTCGGGTCGTTAATCATGAGACTCTCTTACCCAGGTGACCGAGCCAGGGTTGATCAGACCCAGCTTGTGTTTATCCCATGGACCAAGATAATCAGAGGCACTGTAATTCTGCAAGTTGTGGGTATTTTCGAACTTGTTACTTGGCTGTATTTTGACCATTTGGAGAGTACAATATTCTGAGGCCTTGTAATCAGGCTTTACCTCCTCGTAAGGTTCCACTTTCCTGCTTTAAATTTACATCTGTCTTTATTTTGCATCTGTGTGCCTGGGATTGCATGGGTTAATGATTGAGGTTTGCAGATTTGTCCATTATTCCAAAATACAAAAATCTCTGAAATCCAGAACCTTTTCTGCTGACATGACGTCACAAATGGTGAATTTTACCAGGATTAAATGGCTTGTCATATGAAAAGCGTTTCCTAGCTCTGGGCCTCTCTTCCCCGTGACGTTGGAGAAAGAAGGGTTGCCGAATTGAAACCTATCAAATAGTGGAAGAGCTTGATTGAGTGGATGTGGAGAGGATTTTTCCTGTGGTGGGAGTGTCTAAAGCCAGACCACACAGCTTCAAAATAGAATATCCTTTCAGAATGGAGAGGAGGAGGAATTCCTTCAGCCAGAGAGTGGTGAATCGGTGGAGTTTTTTGCAACAGGCAGCAGGAGAGGCCAAATCACTGGGTGTAGGCAGAGATTCATAGATTCTTTAGTGGTCAGGGCATAAAGGGATACAAGGGCAGATAAGAGGTAAGAGGATAAATTGATCAGTGATGATGAAATGGCAGAGCAGGCTCGATGGGCGAAATGGCTGAATTCTGCTCCTATATCTTATGGTCTTATGGACTGAGTGACGAAAACTCTCCCAGAGACTGGTGATCTCAGCTTTGACACAACCCAGCACCTGAGGCTCCAGATTACTTATCCAGCGAATACAGAAGTTCTTCATTTTCTGATTAAAAAGATATAATTCCATTTCCATCTTGAATGCATGTCACCGCAATCTGATGTAAAAGAGTAATGATGCTTTGGGCTGAGAACCTTCACACTGTGATCTGATGGAAGGGTCTTGGCCCGAAGTGTTAACTGTTTACTCTTTGGCATACAGGCTGCCTGTCCTCATGAGTTCCACCAGCATCTTGTGTTGCTTTGGATTTCCAGCATCAGCAGATTCTCTCGTGTTTGCGATTTACACCTCATTCTGAGGGTATTTTCCTCAATTATGGAACTCTCATTCAGGGGAAAGATCCTCCTTGCCTACTGTCTGTCACATCCTGAAAGAATCTAACAGATTTCCTCGTTTTCTCATTAAGTGCAAGGAATACAGACCCAGCCCACTCACTGTCCTTTCACATAACCAACCCTCCATCCTTGGAACCAGCCCAGTCAGTGTGGGGAACAGTCACTGCACTCCCTCTATTGCAGGGATATCCTTCCTGAGGAAGTGTGACCAAACACGGTCACTACATTCAAGGTGTGCTCTCACCAGGACCCTATAGAATCCACTGAGATATCTGTACCCCTCTTCTCCACTCCTCCTGATCACAGGACAAAATACTGTTTGCCCCTCTCATTACTTGTTGTATCTGCATGTTAACTCAAGTGATTTGTTTACAATGACACCCAGGTCCCTTTGAACATCCCCATGTGGAAATGACTCTTACAGTTTGTTCCTGGGAATAGGTGATCTCACTTTTCCCCACATTCTTTTCCATCCGCCCCATCCTCAACCATTCACTCTCCTCTCTACATCCCCCAAACCTTCTCACTACTGACACTGTCCGTTCCGCTCTGCGAGAGCAACAGACGTTGTCACTGAGTCGTGCAGCACAGAAACAGGCCCTTCAGCCCAACACATCCATGCTGACAAAGTGGACAAACAAAACCATTCTCAGTTACCTACATTTGGCCCATGTCCCTGTGAAACTTCCCTCTCTACAGTGCAAGAGATATTGCAATGGTGCCCACCTATATCATCACTGGCGGTAGTTTGTTACAAGTAAATAGCGCATTCTGTGTACAAAACCTGCTCCTCATGGTCCCATTTAAATCTTCCCTCTCTCACTTTATACCTGGAATCTCTAGCGTCCAACTCCATGACCCTGGAGATAACAGATTCACTACTGAACATATCAATGTCTGCCATTATGTTATCAACCTCTCTAATGTCACATACACTCTGATGAGGAATTTCCAGCCTATCTAGCCTCCTGTTAAATCCATTTTGCACCGTCTCCAGTTTAATGTCACCCTCTGCTCACAGGGCAACTATAAATGTACGTCATGCTCCAAGAGTCGTTTCCCCAAGGCTGGTAGAGCTGTAATGTGACGTCACTGCTCAGTGTCCAATACTCTCCCGATGAATGCTGGTGTGGCAAACACCTTCTTCACCGTCCTGCCTACCTGTGTTTACACTTTGAAGGAATTCGATATCTGCACCCCGATATCTCTGTTTTACAGCACTCCCAGGGACCGACCATTCCCCACGGCAGTTCTGCCCTGGTTCGTGAATGACAATGGAACATCTCTTGTTCTTGTTTGCAGGCTCGAAGGGCAGAATGGACTACTCCTGCACCTATTTTCCATGTTTCTATCTCACATTCCTCAAATCACTGAGCTCATTGATCACCGTCCTGTTGTATTGCTAGTTACATTTTTTCACTCTTTAAAGGGATCTGCATATTTGCTGAGCCGGGCATTGACATTGTCAGCCGAGTCTTTAATGATTGAACTGCAGCAGCAGACCTGACTCAGCTCCCAGGCTTTTCCTTCCAGTGATACACGCACAGTGCTGGGGGAACTCAGCAGGCCAGGCAGCATCTGTGAGAAACAGTAAATAGCCGACGTTTCAGGCCGAGACCCCCCAGAATCTGAACAATGTTTGGTTTTCCTTCGATCCTTTCCTAAGTTACAGGATAACATAACCCATCCTCCAATCCTCTGCCACTACTCCTGCCCAAGAAACACACAGAGAGACAGAGCGGGGAGTGAGGGGACAGAGTCAGAGTGACGGACAGAGCCGAGAGCGGCCTCTCATCGTCCAGCTCCGCCTTCACTTTACTAGGCCCGGCAATTTCCAATGGTTTATCCGAAACACAGAGCTCCAGAGAGGGGAAAGAAAACTGCCTTACAGACTACGTGCATACTGAAAGATTCCTTGGAATTTACTGGCTGTCGGACTTCATGCAATCAGAATACATTGTGATTGGCGCAGGATTAATTTCAAATCACCCGCCAATTTCACAGCACCCAGCAACGGTGCTTGATTACTTTTTCATGTTATTTACCATTAATTGTATCATGGATTAATCTGCTTCAAAAGTAACTAAGCCAAATATATCGATAAAAATAATTAAAAGGTTGTGGACACGGCTCCCTCTGTGAGGTGCTGGGTGGCTCTTAGAAGAGTCTTTGTGTTGTTCTCCGCCTTCACTTTACTAGGCCCGGCAATTTCCTATCCGCAGCACAGCGCTCGAGCGGAAAAAAAAACCTCCCTCATACAACACGTACACACTGAAGGTTTTCTGGAATTTTGCTGATTCTCATGCTTTAAATTATAGGAAGTGCTTTTCCATTCCGCAACTACCCGAGAAACTCGGTCTGCCGCTCCCCGGCCCCATGGCCAGTGCGAGCGCCCTCACACACAGCAGTTGGTGGGCGAGGGTGCCGTCACTTCCAGTGATAAGAGGGTTAATTCATCAGAACAATTGTTCCTCTGGGTCGCGAGGGAAATGAAAGTCCGGTCACATAGAGGAACAGGATAAGACTGATATTAGGATATATAGACCACGCATCTGGCGCCTTCTAAACCCCAGGTAAAGTGGTGGCTGTGGAGCTGGTATGAGGTGGTTGATGCACCATCAATAACTCACTCTGAGACGTAAGGCGAGATATCGGCTTTAATTGACTGAAGAAGGAACCAGCAGCGAGTGACCACCATACTACATCTTGGAGAATGAGGGAGAGGATCAGACCTCGATCGCCTTTATACAGGGGCCTGTGGGAGGAGCGTGTCCAGACAGGCTCATAGTTCACCACATTCACCCCCCCCCCCTACACTTTGTTTAAACGTGTACTCATGTGGCGAAGTTTCTTACAGGTCAAGTCTATCAGGTGGTCGAATCTGTCGCTGCGATCTACGTAGCTCCGGCTGTGATTGCACCGATGCCGGCGATATTGGTGATTGCACAGGAGACGGAGGTTGTGCTGGTTCCAGCTCATGCATGTGCGAGGCACCTGGTATATAGGTGTCATGAGGAGTCTATGTAGGGCCTGGTGAGCGCGGTGTCACCTCGGGTACAGGGTTCATAGTTACCGGAGAGTGTTCAGGGTAGTGGTCTGCTGCACCTGCCGGCGCCAGGTCGTGGATGGAGACCGTGTCCTCCCGCCCATCAGGTAGAACCACGTCGGCATACTGGGGGTTCGCATGCAGAAGGTGAACCCTCTCGACCAGCGGGGAGTATTTATTCTTCCTCACATGTTTCCGGAGCAGCACTGGCCCCGGGGACGTCAGCCAAACTGGTAGAGTGGTCCCAGTGGCAGACTTCCTGGGAAAAGAGAATAGGAGTTCGTGAGGGGGGGGGGTTGGGGCCGCCATCCAACCACCTGGGCACTCCAAGGGCTTGTGCTTGGCTCAATGATCCCCTCCCTGAGCAGCCACTGCCCCTCTGACTGAGTGAAGGCCCTGTCCCCCGCACTGTACCGCCTGCTTTTAGTCGCCACAGGTTTACAGTCGGGTCAGGTTGGCTGACAGCGGTGGGGGAGGGCCCTGGAGAGTGGAGAGACTGCAAGTGGTGTCGGTAGCGCAGCTGTCATGCTGGATGGGATGTGTGTGCCGCTGTGTGTGTGTGGTCAGCAGAGATGAAGTTCCACAGAACTGAGGATTCCGGACAGTGAGTGGTGGGAGGGGCCCGTCATATACCACAGTCACTCTTTCGGGATGGCTCTGGAAGTCCAGCCCCAATAGCACAGGTGCGCACAGATGAGGCATGACCAGCAGCACAAAGTTCCGATATGCTGTGCCTTGCACCACCAATGTCGCTACACAACCCGCCCGGATGTCTGTGGAATGCGACCCAGAAGCCAAATGGATCGTCTGACTTACTGGCCGTGTTGCGAGTCCGCAGCGTTGTACTGTGTCCGGGTGAATAAAACTCTTAGTGCTGCCCGTGTCAAACAGGCATGTAGTCCTGTGCCCCTCCACTCGGATGTCCATCATTGAACTTGCAAGCTGGTGTGGGGCGCTTTGGTCGAGGGTCACAGTGGCCAGAGACGAGCCGCCGGGGTACCCGGTAAGCATCGGCTGGTCGGGCGCGGGGCATGCTGACGCCAACAAAGATGGCCGCCCACACCCGGGGTACCCGGTAAGCATCCGAGGGTCGGGGGCGGGGTATGGTGACGCCGACAAAGATGGCCGCTCACATCCGGGGTACCCGGAAAGCATCCGAGGGTCGGGGGTGGGGCATGCTGACGCGGACAAAGAAGACCGCCAACATCCGGGCATGCAAGATGGCGGCCCCCACGTCTCACTAGCAGCGCTGCACTCTGCTCGCAGTTTAGACTTACAGACCTCGGCGAAATGGCTCCGTTTTCCGCAGCTGGAGCAGGTCACTTCTCGCGCTGGACAGCGTTTTCGGGGGTGCATTTTGAGGCCGCAGAAATAACAAAGCACAGGCTTCTGACGGGCCACTGCCATGGTCGGGTTCGGGGAGCTGGTGGAATCGCACTGGCAGCGTCGATTTCGCTCGCGGGAGCCGGCGGTGGCGGGGTCGGATGCGTCCACGGAACCGGCGGGGAATCGCGCGACTGGACAGCGTCGGCGTAGTGCAGCGCAGCTTCCAGATCGTTGGCCGTCTCGATCGCCGAGCGTAAGGTAAGATCAGAATGTTCCAGCAGTCGCTGGCGCACGTACACTGACCTCAGTCCCGTCACAAAGGCGTCACGCACTAGCAGCTCCGCATGTTGTTCTGCCGTGAGCGTCTTGCAGTCACAAGCTCGGACGAGAGTCTGTAGTGCTCGGAGAAACTCCGCGCTCGATTCTCCAGGCCGCTGTCGCCGGGTAGCTAAACGATGTCTTGCGTAGACGGTGTTCACATGCCGCACGTACTGTCTGTTGAGGGCGTCCAGTGCCCCTTCGTAGGTCGGCAGGTCCCGGCTAATGGAATAAACTTTTGGAGTCACCCTCGAGAGGAGAATTCTGTGCATAACGGCGGTTTCAGTTGTACGAACCTCCTCCAAGTATGATTGGAAGCATGCAAGCCAGTGTTCAAAAGCGAGAGCTGCTTCAGGGTCTTGAGTGTCCAAATCCAACCTTTCCGGACGTAAAACGGTTTCCATGTTTTAAAACTTCCAGTCAATAAAATTGATGCACCATCAATAACTCACTCTGAGACGAAAGGCGAGATATCGGCTTTTATTGACTGAAGAAGGAACCAGCAGCGAGTGACCATCATACTACATCCTGGAGAATGAGGCAGAGGATCAGACCTCGATCGCCTTTATACAGGGGCCTGTGGGAGGAGCCACAGGAGCAGTCAGAAGGGGGCGTGTCCAGACAGGCACATAGTTCACCACAGTGGTTGAGGCTTCAGCTACAACGCCTCTCAAAGGGAAGATGGAACGAGTACATCGAGAGGGGTGCTTTCTTCTTGCTACACGGAAGGGGTTAAACGAGCAGGAATGAGGTCCTACGAAGTGATTTTCGGGAACTCAGAAAAAAGCAGGACTTCCAGCATTGCAATCTCGGAATTCTGCCACAAACTATGTGCTGGTGTGGTGAGAATTCCATAACTTTAATATGTTGATGATGATCTGATGCAGGAGCGAGGGCTTCAGATTCATGGATCAATGGGCTCCCTTCCAGGCAGGTGGGAGACCGGGACAAACAAGGCCATTTGCATCTGAACCGGAGGGGAACCAAATTCCTCACCAGGAGGTTTAATGGTGTCACTTGACAGAGTTTGAACTCGAGTAGTAAGTGGGAGAATATACGTATGACAAGACCGTCTGGAAAGAACGAGAGCTAATAAACATGCTGGAACTGATGGGCTGAAATGAGCTTATTTCAACATTATGTTGTCGGAGGGATAAGGCTGGCAGCTCAACATTCCTGGCTTTCATTGTCCTACACGTGAGTTGGGGTAGGGTGGATTTAGCAGGAGCAGAGGTTACCCCACTGGGAATGTCCCAACGAACTGGAAGGCTCACTTGCAGAGGCAATCTGCAGTTACACTGATAGGATTATCATATTGGACCCCACTGACCAGTGCAGGGACTTTTATCTTCCCTAGAATTGATTGGATCTTGCTCAATACTAAGATGCACAAGATTTCTTCACTGAATCTGAAGAGTGTTTGAAACGTTATGTACAGAGCCCAACCAGAGGAGACAACAGACAGGAGGAATTAGTTTTGGGAAATGAGCCAGGCCAGCTGACAGCTAAGAGTCAGTGAATATTCTGGGATCTTATTTTCTTTCTTAGTGATGAGGAAGAATAAAATCAGATCTTGTATGAAGGTACTGAATTGCAGGAGTGCAAGTTAGTAGGGAGTAAGACAGAAGCCAAGGGGCATTGATTGGGAGCAGCCACCGTCAGACAAGTCCACATCTGACGTGCGGGAGCTGTTTAAAGACCAGCAGATCCGAGTTTGAAATTGAGGTACAGGATTTATCCACATTTGAAAAGGCATGGCTTGCTTAGTGACAATCAGCATGGTTTTGTGTGGGCAGATCACGCTTGACAAAATTGATCGAGGTTTCGGTGGTGGTGATACAGATTATTAGATATAGGAGTAGAATTAAGCCATTTGGCGTATCGAGTCTGCTCTGTCATTTCATATTGGCTGATACATTTTTCCTCTCAGCCCCAATCTCCTGCCTTCTCCCTGTACCCCTTCCAGTACTGACCATTCAAGAATCCATCAAGCTCTGCCTTAAATACCTAAAGTCCTGGCCTCCACAGCTGCCGCCTGTGGCAATGAATTCCACAGATTCACCAACTCTAAAGAAATTCCTCCTCATCTCCAATCTGAAAGTGAGCCCCTCTCTTCTGAGGCTGTGTCCTCTGGACTTAAACATTCCCATACTCTCCATATCAACTTTATCAAGGCCTTTCACCATTTGATAGGTTTCAATTAGTCATCACTCATTGTTCTAACTTCCAGGGAATAAAGGCCCAGAGCCATCAATCACTCTTCATATGACAAGCTGTTTAATCCTGGAATCATTTGTGAGAATCTTTTTTGAAACCCATCCAGTTCCATCTCATCCTTCCTAAGATAAAGGGCCCAAAACTGCTCCCAATACTCCAACTGAGACCTCACCAGTACTTCATAAAGTCTCATCATTACATCTTTGCTTTTATATTCTAATCCTCTTGAAATGAATGCTAACATCATATTTGCCTTCCTCACCACAGACTCAACCTGCAAATTAACCTTTAGAGAACCAGCACAATGACTCCAAAATCCCTCTGCAACTCATTTTTGTATCTTCTCTCCATTTAGAAAATAGTCAACCCTAATATCTCTTTAACTGAAGTGCATGGCCATACACTTCCCAGTTCTGTATTCCATCTGCCACTTCTTTGCCCATTCTCTCCATCCATCTGTCCTTCTCTATTTCCTCAGAAATACCTGCACCTCCACTTGTCTCTTCATATCATCTGCAAGTTTTGCAACAAATCCATCAAATCCATCGTCAATTTGGATAGGCATACAGACAGGAAGGGAATGGAGGGTTATGGGCTGAGTGCAGGTCGCTGGTGGAGGCGCAGGTATTTTTCAGGAAATAGGGAAGGACTAGCAGATGAAGAGAATGGGCAAAGAAATCATTGACAGATAACGTAAAAAGAATCAGTCCCAACACCTTGGTGCTTGATGAAGGCAAGACTGTGACCATGATCTCTGTAGACCTTAGTGGGATTCAATATAGATTTTAATTTCAATTCAGAAATGGATTCCTCATAGAAGTCTATGTAGGGCTGGAAGTCCGTGTGCAGAGGTGATCCACGAGGCCTGATGCTGGGAATTAAGTTGTTTCTGATATATATCAATGTTTGGATGAAAATGTTGATGGGAGGTTTACAAGTTTACATGTGACAGCAAGATTGGTGGAATTGTGGACAGTGTAACTATTGATCAATGCACACAGTGGGACTTAGATCACAAACATATGCAGAGTAATTGCAGAATGAACTTAATCTGGGAGAGAATGTGTTATTGCACTTTGGGAGATCAAATGGAAGAAGGAAGTATAATGTTAATGATTGACCCCTTCACAGCATTGATGAAACGAGTGATCTTGGGGATCTTGGGATCCAGGCACATAGTTCTCAGAACGTGGCAAAACAACGGGTTAAGGTATACGGAATGCTGGTCCCCACTGGTCAGGGTGTGGAGTATAAGAGTAAGGGAGTCCTGTATTAAGACAGGCATACAAACGTACAGGGAATGGACCACGTCCAGGTAGGTCAACTTCTGGCAGAGTGAAGGATTAGAGGGACCTTGGGGTCTGAGTCCATAGGATGCTCAAAGCAGATGCCCAGGTTGACTCCGCGGTTAAGAAGGCGTATGGTGTATTGGCCTTCATCAATCGTGGGAATGAATTTAGGAGCTGAGAGGTAATGTTGCAGCTATACGTGACCATGGTCAGACCCCACTTGGAGTACTGTGCTCAGTTCTGGTTGCCTCTCTACAGGAAAAATGTGGAAGCCATTGAAAGGGTGCAGAGGAGATTTACAAGGATGTTGCCTGGAATGGGGAGCTTGCCTTATGAGAATAGGTTGAATCAACATGGTCTTTTCTCCTTGGAGCGAAGGAGGATGAGAGCTGACCTGATATAGTTGTACAAGATGATGAGAGGCATTGATCATGTGGATAGTCAGAGACTTTTTCCCAGGGCTGAAATGGCTGCCCCAAGAGGACACAGGTTTAAGGTGCTGGGGAGTAGGTACAGAGGAAATGCCAGGGTTAAGTTTTTTTTACTCAGAGAGTGGTGAGTGCGTGGAATGGGCTGCCGGCAATGGCGGTGGAGGCGGATACGATAGGGTCTTTTAAGAGGCTTTTAGATAGGTACATGGAGCTTAGCAAAATAGAGGGCTATAGTTAAGCCTGGTAATTTCTGAGGTAGGGGCAGGTTTGGCACAACATTGTGGGCTGAAATGCCTGTACTGTGCTGTAGGATTTTTTGTTTCTATGACTGAACTGGACCAAGGGTATTGAGTGAATTGAAAATATTCTTGTATCAATCTCCTGACGCACTTTTGAATAAGCTTTTATGCAGAGCTACTAGGAGTGTTCTTTTGTCTTCATGGTCTAGTTTTTGCGGGGATACTGACTACCAACAGTAGTGTAATTTTATTACAATCAATTGAAACACCTTGACTGCACATGGTGATCTCCATTTAACATAATGTAACTCCTAAAACCAACTGGCTGCACCAGAGATGATTTGGTGTGTGACATTAATGGGGGTGAATACATATACAGACAATTATTTTGTGTTTTATATCTGTAATTAATTTAGAGCACTTTGTAGAGATCTGTTTTCACTTTGACACAAGAGACTTATTCTGTTGATCAGTAAGAAAAAGCCAAATTTAATCTGCTGTGACTCAATATTGTAAAACAATAAAACATGAAAACTTCCAAGGGGCATGAATACCTTTCATATGCACTTTACATGTAGGGACAGTGATGAGAAAGGGGAGGGAAAGAAGACACGGGGAGGAATGGTCTCAAGATCCCCAGGAGCTCCTCCCGATGGGATAAAACACAAAAAGTGAAATATCCAAGAGAGATGAGAATGGAGCTGTGATGTTCAGGAGAGATATAATCAGAAGCAGATTGGAGTACTGCTGCATCGAGTAACTTTGCTCTGAGTGCTGCAACAACCACGATCTGCCGGTGGCAACCCATTCCAACTGAGTTTCCCATTCACATACCAGCATATCGGTGTCTTACAGCTGTCTTAATCTGTGATGGGTTGGTTATGGGGCAAGCTCCCACTTCCCATTAAATGCTCCCAATGGTGTGCGCCTCAAATTGCCTCCGTCAGCTAAAGCCAGCTGCTGACATTAACATTTGGCTTAGCTACTAAGCCCGACGGAACTGTTTCTAGTGTTGGGGGAAGGTGCAAATCTGTTTAGGAGCATCATATAACCAACTGCTATGGGCAGATGGGCTCGTCAACCATGCTTGGCAGCTTATCTAGTGGAAGGAAAACCCTGACCTCAAACCTGGACCCTCAATCTGGCTCTGGAGTTCTCCCTCATTGTGATCACATCTTCACAGACCCTTCACCACCAGGACTCTCTGTAATCCCACCTCATTACACAGATTACATCTGAAATGTCCTGTTCCTGGGTAAGATACTGCTGTAAGAAACTGTCTCTGACAACTCCACTAATTCCTCTTCCACTGTACCTGTTGGATTAGTTTAATCAATACACAGACTGAAGCAAACACACATAAAATGCTGGAGGAACTCAGCAAACAGTCGACATTTCGGGCTGCGAACCTTCATCGGGATGAGACAGAAAGGGACAATAGCCAGAATAAGGTGGTGGGGGAGGGGGAGGAGGACAAGTGAGTGGGGTGTGTGGTTTGTGGAGGGATGATGATGTGAGGAGCTGGGTGACAGACAGAAAAGACAAAGAGAGGAAGAGAAAGTAATCTAATAGGTCAGAATGTTGGACCAGGTGATGACATGAAGGAGCTGAAGAACCTGAGAGAGATGATGGGCGGGTCATGAGGCTGTGTGAGGAGAAGTGAAGGGGTTAAATGGCAACAGAATGAGGGAAACAGAGTGCAGTGATATCCGGAATTGGAGAAATCAATGTTCATGTCATCAGGATTGGAGGCTACACAGTCATAATATGAGGTGTTGTTTGGCTAGCCTCTATTTGGCCTCATCGTGGGAAGAGAGAAGGCTACAGACAGACCTGTTGGTAATGGCGCACTGCTGGTCAGGGTCGACCATGGATATTGTACCCTCACTGTGAAAGTCAATATACAAGCCAGGGTAGTACGATACGTAAAGCAAGCTGTTGCCCATGCAGTGGCTCCTGCTCTCCATGCAGCTGATGAATTCACAGCAACAGCAGAGACCGATGGAGTCAGGCACCCGAGTAGTCGCATGATTACCAGCTTGCATTGAACATAGGACCGACAGGGAATTAGTGTTCACAGTGGGGACACAGATATCTGATGGTGACATTTCAACATTGTGCAATAATGTGTAATAACCGCCATCACGAGGGAGAAGCTAACAGGACAAAAAACAAACATTACCAGGTCCCAAGGACCGGCACTGAAGGCTGGAGAGAAAGTAGAGACACTGAAGTCTGTCAAAACTCACTGTGTTACAGAAGGTCCCAGTGGAGTTGAAAACCATTGTTGAATAAGGGTGGAAGATAATGTTACGTATTCAGGCAACAATAAATATATGAGATCGGCAAGGGTTTCTTATAACAAACAACACGTTTATTAAACACCGAAAACAAACCCCCCAAAAGTAAACAAACACTACCGTAACCGGAAACAGCTGCTGGGCGGCTGTTCAAACAGTTCGTAAAGTGGTATTCCAAAACAGTTCCTTAAAGTGATATTGCGAAAAGTTCGATATGCTCACAGTCCATTTAAAAGGAGAGACTTTACAGGACGATTTAAGTTCTCTTTCACGTCGCTTGCTTCGATCCCCGACGTCGAACTTCCCATGAAGAATTTAAGAAACAGAACGGCTTAAAGGCACTGACCTTTCCTTCTCCACTACCTTCAATCCTTTCTAGGTAAACCTAGGGATTAACACGAAGATAGTCAACAAAATCCTTCCAAATAAGGATCAAACAAAGGTCGCCCCCGTTTCACCGTAGAAAGTGATTCTCCTCGATCTTTAACTTCCAACTTTGAATCTTCACTCTCCTCTAATTCTCAAACTAACAGAATCATAAAGAACCTGTTGGCATTAACCTTTTAAACTTTAGGCATTAAATAAAAACTTCATCCTTCAACTAAACTGCGTCATCACTTCAAACACGCAGTGGCATGAAGTCAACTTGGCAAATCCAGCCACGAACTGCCCCTCCTCACAGGGTGGGGTCTACCTTTTATAACCTGTAAAAAAAACCTGTCACATGATCTCTACTGGCGGGAAAATGACGTCATTCCACCATCACAAGACCATCACCTCAAGTCCAGTACAGCTTCAACCCCAGTCACATGACAAGGGCACCACTGTCATGTGTCACTAGTATGTAACAATAAAAAGCAAGTGACTGTCGTCCAGTTAGCTTCACTTCAGCTACTGGAGTCTATAATCTGTGAAGAAATAACAAGTCATTTGGAAAAGTCTAATGCACTGAACTAAGTCAACAGGGCTTACAGTTAGATTCTTACAGGAACCCCTCAGCCCAAATGGTCCACACTGACCAAAGTTCCCATCTGAGCTTGTGGTCAGTAACCCCCTCACCACCACATTATGAACAAGGCTATCCTCCACCTTGTCCCATTTCCTTGCATTTAGCCCATATCCTTGAAAACTTTTCCTTTCCATCTACCTGTCCAATTACTTTTTTAATGTATATGACTCAAACACTCCCCTTGACAGCTCATTCCATTTACTGATCAGCCTGTGTGTGTGGAAAAGTTGCCCTTCAGGTTCCTATTCAATCTCATCTCAAACCAATGCCCTCCAGTTCCTGATTCCCCTACCCTGGCAAAAAGTTTGTTATTTGACCCAACCCAGGCCCCTTATAATTTTATGCACCTCTGCAATATCGCCACTCATTCTCCAACATTCCCGGGAAAATTGTCCAAAATACTTTCCACAAATCAGTCTTTCGAGATCCAGTAACATCCCCGTAAATCACCTCTGCACTCTTTCCAGCTCAGTGGTGGCAGTCATATAGCACAGTTACAAAAGCTAAACACTATTTATGAAATGCGGCTAAACCAACATGTTGTACAACTGCACCATTTCATCCCAGCTTCTACTTTCGGTGCCCTGACTGAAGGTTAGTGTTCCAAAAGCCTCTTCACCGCCCTGTCCATCTGGAACCTGGTTTTTGTCTCTGTAACCTGAGTTACTGAATGTTAAGTCATGTTTGACAAACATACCAGAGATTTGAGACATTACAGGGGAAGTTGGAGAAGTAGAGATTTTGGATTGTCAGGAGCCATTTGCCAAGGAGCCACATGAAAGCTGGTGCACAAGACCAGATCTCAGTCCTGGGATGGAAGTGAGTTAATATTGACTGAAGACTGGTTATGATACTGAGACAGAATAACAGGTCTGTTTCAGGTTGGGATGACATAACTACTGGAGTGTCCCAGCAACCTGCTTTGGACCCTCCATTATTTAATATTGATATTAATGACCTGGAGGAGTGGCAGAGGGTGAGGAATCCATGATTGTCAACGACAGGGAATGTGGTATGGGCATGTTCTGATTGGACATTTAGTCTCTCCAACAGGATATGGGGAAGCTAGTGAGCAGAATACTTGGTAAATGGAGTTTAATGTGTGAAGTGTGATGACGTGGTACGAGGAATCAAAAGTCACTACTATTTATGTGGAGATAAATTGTCAATGAGAGAAATAGAGAGGGGTCGAGGTGCTGCCTGCAAAACAAAATAGAGATGGGTGCAGTGAAGGTCCAAAGCAGGTTGCTGGGACACTCCAGTAGTTATGTCATAGGACCATATATGACCAAGGTTCAGAGGTGCATCGTTCATTCACATTTATTGCTGGGGCACTAAGGCAGAGAAACAGAGAAGTGTTGTTACAGAGTCAAACAAACACACAATAATGGATTTTGGGAAGTGAAAGCAGGTCAGGACATACCCAGTGAATGACAGGGTCCTCAGGAGTGTTAATGAAAAGATAAACCTGAGGCACAGGTTCATAGTTCCCGGAAAGTGCCAGCACAGGTAGTCAAGGTGTGGAAGAAGGTGCACGTCATGCTTAACTTCATCGGCAAAGACTCTGAGAAGAGTTGGGACGTCACATTACAGTTGTACAAATCAATAATTAAACCACACCAGGAGTACCCTGTGCAGTTCTGGTCACCACGACAGTAAGGATGTGACTAAGCTGGAAAGGTGCAGAAACGATTCACAGGAATGTTACCTGGACTGGGGCCTGGAGTTACAAGGAAAGATCAGACCGACTGGGACTGTTTTCCCTGGAGTGAGGGAGGCTGAGGGGAGACCAGACTGAAGTTTTTAGAACTTTGAGAGGTGCAGACAAGGTAGACAGTCCGAATCACTTCCCCAGGCTAGAAATATCAAATACGAGAAGGCACAGCTTTAAAATGGCAGGGTGAGAATTTAACGTTGGATTTCAGGGCAGGTAAGATTTCTGTTTCTGTACAGAGAGCGGAGAGGGCCAGGTTTCGGCTGCCATGGGGGGGTGGTGGTGTTGGAAGCAGATATGATAATGACATTTAATCGGGGTTTAGATAAGCCATGAATATTCAGAGAATTGAAGCACATGAATTATACACAGGCTGAAGAGATTTAGTTTCATTTGGCATCGTGTTCAGCAGAGACATCATGGGAAGAAGGGCTTCTTCCTGTGCTGTACTGTTCTGTGTTCTCGGTGAGCCTCAGTGACGGGGGAGTCTTTATCTGGGCTCACAGACAGAAGAAGGGCCTGTTCCTGTGCTGTACTGTTCTGTGTTCTTGGTGAGCCTTAGTGACGGGGGAGTCCTTAGCCGGGGTCACAGACAGGCGTATCTGTGGCAAGGAGAGAGACTGTAGGATGGTGCATTACCTCCCTGGTACCAGAGCCAAGGATGTACCTGAACAATTACAGGCCATTCTGGAAGGGCAGGGTGAGCAACCAGAGGACGCGTCCATATCGGTTCAAACAAATGAGTCAAAGTCCTGCAAAGAGACTTAGAGAGTTCGGGAAAAAGTTAAGCAGAATCTCTTGGGGGGTGGTGGGGGTAATTCCAGTGTCACCTGCTAGCGAGGGAAGAAAAAAAAAAGGTGGTACAGTTATATGTGTGGCTAACAAGCTGGTGCAGGTTAGTTACATAGATCATTGAGTTTTTTTCAGGAGAGGCGATGGGAAGAGTAGACAAACAAACAAATTGTAGTGTCTCAGTAGCACTACAAGTGTACAGATAAATAAAATTAGAAGTAAGAGAAAGAATAAAAAGTAACCACAAACAGTCTGACATGAGGGGTGTCATCACTTCCCCGGGTACAGGTTGACTCATTACAGAGCCCAGGGTCAGAATGACTTCATGCAGCGCTCCTTGGAGCAGCGCAGTGGTGTTAGTCTGATACTGAAGATGCTCCTCTGTTCAGCCAAGGAGGCATGCAGAGGGTGAGAAACATTGTCAGGATTTTCTGTCGGGTCCTTTGTTCCACCATGGCCTCCAGTGTGTCTAGTTTCACTCCAATAACAGAGCCAGCCTTTCTAATCAGTTTATTCTCAGATGCCACTGGCCCAGTACACCACTGCATAGTTAGGCCAAGTTAATGAACACAGTGGCCCCGAGGGTCTGAAGTGCGTTTGTATCAGTGCCGGGTGTGGAACAGTTAATGCAGACGTACTTTGAGTCAGAATTAGCACATGGCACAGTGATTCAGCCATTACAGAGAAGAGCAGGACTGGTAGCTAAACATTCCAGGATTCAGGTTCAGACAGTCCAGAGGGAGGTGAATGAGGTTTGGGGAGCTGTACTGCTGATCAGGCAGAAGGTCACAAATTCAGGGTCATTCCGGAGGCTCCTCCAGTGAGACACTGTGCGTGGAACTCAGGAATGAAAAAGGTGAAATCACTGTGAAGGGATTACACTGTAGGGCTCCCGATAACCAGTAAGAGAGAGGAACAGATATTTTGGCAGGTTACGGACTGATGTAAAAACAACAGAGTATCTATAGTGAATAAACTCCCCAGAGTGACTGGGACTCCCGTATCATCTGAGGCTTGATTGGGGCATGATTTGTTAAGTGTTTTCAGCAAGGTTTCCTGAAACAGTATGTAGATGATCCACCAGGGAGGGAGAATTTCTTGACTTTGCCTTGGGAAATATGGGACTCACCAGGTTGTGGAAGGAACAACCAGTGTTCCAAGAGGAATTTGACAGGTCCTTCAGTGGAAATAACCTGCTGAGCTGTGGGAACAGAGTGGGGAATGGGACTGTAGAAACGTTGCAGCAGGAGTTGCTATAAACTTGATGGTCAAGTAGTCCAGATCATCCCAGAATGATCATGTGACCAGTAATATTCTGAAAAAATTTATTCTATTCTCCAGTAAACCTTCATAGCTCCTGGTTGGATAAGATCAACTGTGGGATAAGGACACACTTCTGTAAAATCACTGACACCATTTTCCAAGCACACTGAGCTGCCAGAGCACTGCATTGGCTAGTGAGGACACAAACCAGTACAACACCCGGCTCTCTAATACAAAGTTGAAAGCTGAAAGTAAATGTATTATCAAAATACATTTCTATCATCATACGCAATCCTGGGATTTATTTTTTTTTGGGCATACTGTTGGTTTGTTAGAGCTGTTGGGCAAGGTATAAAGTAATTTGGCAGGGGCATGAGAACTGGTGTGAAAGGGCTCAGGATAGGACAGCTGGTAAAGAAAGAAAAGATAGCATTCAGTCACTCTGTCAGGAAGAGCGAGCAGACGACAGGACATAACTGCAGCCAGCAGATGGATGCCAAATCAATAAAGGTAGCAAATCCAATATTCGAAGTGTTATACATCAATGCACAGAGTATAAAAAATAAGGTGGATAATCTTATTGCCCTGTTACGGATTGGCTTGTATAATGTGATCATCACGGAATCACAGCTGAGAAATATTTATAGTTGGGAGCTAAATGCCCAAGTGAGACAAATCAGAGGGACAGGAAGGTAGGCAATTGGGATGGCCTGGCTCTGCTGGTAAAGAATGGTATCAAATCAGTAGGAAGACGTGCCATAGGATGGAGAGATGTTGAATCATTGTGAGTGGAGTTTAAAAAAAAATACGTGTAAAAGGACGCTGATGCAGTTATAAACAGGCGGTCAACAGTTGATTGGATGTGGACCACAGATTACAACAGGAAAGAGAAAAGGCATGTCAAACGGGCAATGGTATTGGAGATTTCAACATCCAGGTCAACTGGGAAAATCAGGTAGGAAATAGATCTCAAGAGAGTGAGGTTTTGAATGCCTGAGAGATGGCTTTTCAGAGGAGTTTGTCATTGAGCCTACTAGGGAATAAGCTATACTGGGTTGTGTGTTATTTAATGAACAAGAGGCAATTCGGGAACATAAGGTAAAAGAGCCCTTAGAAAGCAGTGATCACAGTATCATTGAGTTCAACTTGAAATTGGACTGGGATAGAGTACAGTCTGACATAGCAGTGCTTCAGTGGAGTAAAGGTAGTAACAGTGGTATGAGAGAGCAGTTGGCTAAAGTAAATTGGAATGAGATGCTGGCAGAGATGGCAGCAGAGCCGCAAAGTTGGAAAAAATGAGGGAGGTACAGGATAAATGTACTCGAGAAACTAATAATAACTCAAATGGCAAAATAGGACAACTGGTTCAGCTGGCTTCTCCAATCTGCACTGAACTAAGCATCTGTGCACTGACTCTCTTTGAGCATTTCAGTTCAAAACGCTACAGAACTTGCTTGTGTTTATTGTTTGCAGGATTTGTCTTTCTTTCTGCACATTGGGTGTTTGATGGTCTTCTTATTTTATTGGTGGGTTCTTTTGGCTTTCTTTGTTTTATGGCAGCCTGTTTGAAACAAACCTCAAAGTTATAGAATGTATACGTACTTTGATAATAAATTTACTTTGATCATTGATTCAAAAACCTGATCCTTGAGGGATAAAATAAGGACAACAATTTAACAAAACTTAAAACTGATACTCTTTTAATTACAGGCCAGGATGCAGAAGAGTGGAAAATGACAAATATGCTTCCTCTTTTTAAGAATGCGATAGGGACAAGATAGGAAACTATACCCGGGTGACTCTTACATTAGTGGGAGGGATATTACTGGAAAATATATTGAATGATAAAATCAGCTCAGACTTCATCAGGCATTGGTCCGATCACACTTGGAGTATTGTGAACAGTTTTTGGCACCTTACCTAAAAAACTACATGCTCACATAGGAGAGGGTCTAGAGGAGGGTCACAAAAATGATCCTGACAATAAAAGGGTTAATGAACAAGGATTGGTTGATGGCTCTTGGCCTGTACTCTCTGGACTTTAGAAGAATGACGGAATCTCACTGAAACTGATCAAATATAGAAAAGCCTAGAATGGAGCGGGGAGGGTAGATCCGATAGTGGGGCAGTCTAGGACCACCGGGCACATACCGTTAGAACAAAGATATGGAGTAATTTCCTAATCTGTGCTGCCTATGTCAGCATGTTGTTCATTGACCATAGCTCAGCGATTAACACCATCATTCCCACAGTCCTGATCAATTAGCTACGGAAACTGTTCTCTCTGCGATTGGATCCTCAACTTCCTAACTGGGAGACGACAGTCTGTGCAGATTGGTGATCAAACGGGCTAACCCCTATTGACATCAATGGATCTGGGGTTGAGAGGGTAATCAGCTTTAGGTTCCTCGGCATCAACATACCCGAAGATCTCACGTGGTCTGTGCGTACTTGTTGAGTGTTGAAAAAGGCATAACAGCGTCTCTTTCACTTCAGATGACTGAGGACGTTTGCTATGGGCCCCCAAATCCTAAGAACTTTCTACAAGGGCTCAATTGGGAGCATCCCGACAGGCTGCATGTTCACTGCCTGGTATGGGAATTGTACCTCCGTTAATCGCAGGACAGACCAGCGCATTTGTGGTTGTGAACTTCCCATGATTCAGGACATTTACAAAGCCCGGTGTGAGAAAAGGGCCCGAGGGATCATTGTGGACCCGAGTCACTTCAACCACAATCTATTCCAGCGGCAACCATCCGGGAAACGGTACTGCTGCATAAAAGACAGGAGCAACAGGCTGCTGGACAGCTCCTTCCACCAGGCTATCAGACTGATTAACACACGCTGATTTGAGGGAACCTCTATGTACATTGGCTGTTCTATTTATTATCAATGATTATAAATTACTATGATTGCACATTGCATATTTAGATGGAGACATAACGTGGATTTCTACTCCTCACGTACGTGAAAGATGCAAGAAATAAAGTCAATTCAAATATCTCCTCTTCACTGATGAACAACACTGGCCCTGGTGCACCTCAAGGATGTGTGTTTTGCCAACTGCAATACTCCCTCTATACACATGACTAAATAATGCTCAAATGCAATCTATAAATATGCTGCATACAACCTTTGTCAGTAGAATCTCAGATGGAGATGATTGGACATACATGACTGGAACATACCAGCTAGTTGAGTGGTGTCGCAGCAACAACCTTGTGCTTCAGACAAAACAGCTGATTGAGACAAGGGAACACGAACCAATCCTCATAGAGGTATCAGAAGTGGACAGGGAACAATAACATGTTCCTGGGTGTCAACATCTCTGAGGATCTATTGGTGCAGCTACAGGATAAAGAAGGCAAGACAGCAGATATATTTCATCAGGAGTTTGGAGATATTTGGTTTATCATTTTAAAACACCCAGAAACTGTTGTAGATGTATTCAATATATATTATTCATATATTATTTCAGTTTTTGCAGTATATTAATTTACTTAATATACATATCCATACACACACATACTATAATTTATTTATTATTTCTATATTATCATGTCCTGCATTTAATTGCTGCTGCTAAATTAACAAATTTCTTGAAACCTGCCGGTGGTAATAAACCTGATTCTGGTCCTGACTCTGAAGTCATCCCCACAGTGAGATGTGGCCAATTAATTGGGTACAGGGAATGTGGATGTTCTCGATTGTTTGGGCGGGGGGTGTGGGAGGTATAAGAGTGTTCGAGAGGGTTGAGAGCTCTATCAGGGTCTCCTGTCCCTGGCAGAATGGGGAAGCAGACAGGATGGGCCAAATGGAAGAATTCTGCCCCTGTGTCTTATGGTCCACTGGTCACGGAGCAGATGCAGGAAATTTCAAATGCAAAGCTGAGCAGCCGGACATCCAGGTGGACGGTGTCTTACGGTACACTGGTCTCGTAGCAGCTGCAGGACATTTCAAAGGGAAAGCTGAGCAGCCGGACATCGTGGTGGACGGTGTCTTACGGTCCACTGGTCTCGGAGCAGCTGCAGGACATTTCAAAGGGAATGTTGTGCAGCCGGACGTCCGGCTGGACGGTGTCTTACGGTCCACTGGTCTCGGAGCAGCTGCAGGACATTTCAAAGGGAAAGTTGAGCAGCCGGACGTCCGGCTGGACGGTGTCATATGGTCCACTGGTCTCGGAGCAGCTGCAGGACATTTCAAAGGGAAAGTTGAGCAGCCGGACATCGTGGTGGACGGTGCATGTTGCTAATAGCAACATAGGCGGGAGGAGGGATCTGGTCCTGTGCAGAGAATTTAGAGCAATAAGACAGGCAGACATACTTCATTGCTCCCGAGGGAAATTGGATTTCGGTACAGCCGCAGCAACCAAGAATATTGATGAAATATAACAATATAAATCTATAAATAATTAAATAATACGTTAATCATGCCAAGTGGAAATAAGTCCAGGACCAGCCTATTGGCACAGGGTCTCTGACACTCCGAGGGAGGAGTTGTAAAGTTTCATGGCCACAAGTAGCAATGACTTCCTATGACGCTCAGTGTTACATCTCGGTGGCTGAATGTACTCCTGTTCTTAACCAGTACGTTATGGAGTGGATGGGTGTCATTGTCCAAGATGGCATGCAACGTGGACAGCATCCTCTTTTCAGACACCACCATCAGAGAGTCCAGTTCCACCCCCACAACATCACTGGCCTTACAAATAAGTTTGGTGATTCTGGTGGTGTCTGCTACCCTCTGCCTGCTGCCCCAGCACACAAAAGCAAACGTGATAGTACTGGTCACCACAGCCTCGTAGTACATCCTCAGCAACGTCCGGCAGATGTTCAAGGACCTCAGTCTCCTCAGGAAATAGAGACGGCTCTGACACTTCCTGTAGACAGCCTCATGGTACTTTGACCAGTTTATTGCCCATTCGTATCCCCCCAACCCCAGGTATTTGTAATCCTACACTGTGTTTACACTGACCAAAAAGTAGTAAACTCTGTATTACTCCCAGTGACACAGTTAATGGGGTGAGTTATAGAAAGATACCACTAATGAATGTGTGGCTGAGGAGCAGGTGCAGGGGGCAGAGTGCCAGTTTCATAGATCAATGGGGCATCTTCAAGGGATGGGTAGACAGAAACTGTTCACTACCTAGGGTGTTCTAGGGAAAGAACAGTTTTCTGCATCCTAAAACTGCACAGAAGAGTTTTGTTGTGACAGGGCGGAGTTTGAAAGGGACTCTGAAGGGTGAGTTGATGGAGGTGGATAAAATTACGTGAGGCATACAAAGGTTAGAGACTTTGTGCAGTCTGTGCAGAGACTGTTTCCAGTGTTGTGGCCGTCTGAAGGGAATAGTTGTAAGTTGTAAGGTGAGAGGAGTGGTTTAATGGGGATCTGAAGGGTAAATATTTGACACAGAAATAGCTGGTATCCCAAATGAGCTGCCAGAGGAGGTGGTGGATGCAAAACCGCACAAAGTCTCTGTTGATGAACACTTCCCAGGAACCTGTCATTACTGTGTTCATCCTGCCCTGGTTTACCTCCCCGGTGCTGGGTCCATCGTTGTTTTCAATCTGTATGAACGATCCGGATGAGAATGTGGTAAACTAGATCAGCAAGTTTGCAGATGACACCATGATTATGAGGTATGATGGCCAGCAAAGGCGGCTTAAAAACCTTGATGTGGGATGTGGAGCAGCTGGAAGAATAAAGCAGGTTACAATCTGGAGCACTCTGCCTGAGGGGTTGTGCAGGCTGGTATTTCAGAACCATCAGGATGAGTATTTGAATCACCAGGGCAGGGGAGGAGACAGACCAAGTGCTGAGTTAGTGGAGACAGATTCTCGATGTTCAGAATAGACATACAAAAACCACTGACTGTGAAAGTGCAGTGGGAACCTGGAACACAGAACTTCAGGGTGGACTTACCTAAAACACTCAGAACTCAGGACAATGAATTTTTGTTGGAAAAAGGTATTAATGCATTAGGGTTAGTAGCGAATCACCCCCCTCAAATGACTACCAAAATGCACCCATTCCCCGTGCTCAGGTAACAGTACTTTTAAATGGGAATTTGGTGAAGAGCACTGGTTAATATCAGGAGAGATGCTGGACAGCTTGGTCACAATGGAAGGATGCAAATATCTTCTCAGAAGAGAAGGGGTTCAGTGGAACAAGCTCACCGCTCAGAATGAAGGTAACAAACCCCACTGCAGTGGAGGACTGCTGTTGCCAGGGTTGTCCGGGACAGAAGCAAACCCTCTCGCCCATCACATTCATGCTCCCCCATCACGCACAGCTATATAATCCCACTTTCCTTCATTAGTTTCATATCCCTCCAGGCCTTGCTCACTGAAGTGCCCGTGCATGTGTCTCTAATATTGTTACACAGTTCCCTGTATGTGGCATTACAGGTAGACAGGGCCGTGTGTTCTACTTGCCTTGTCAGCCTCTCAATAGGATTGTACAAAACTGTTTAAAGACAGATTTCAAGGGGATCTGAAGGGTAGACCCTTCACACAGGAAATAGCTGCTGTCATAAATCAGCTGCCAGAGGAGGTGTAGGGGCAGAAACCCGCAAAGTCTCTGTTCATTAAACCTTCCCAGGAACATGTCATTTTCTGTGTACATCCTGCCCAGTGATTTATACAGAACTGAAACCGCCCCTTCGGTAAAATTCATCCACGCCAAGCAAGTTGTCGACCTGAACACGTCTCATCCGTGTACATTAGGCCCGCGTCCCACTCAACCTTTCCTATCCATGTAACTGTGCAAATATGGTTTAAACCTGAGGCAGAGGGCCGGTGCGGTGAGGCGCTGACAGACACTCACTGCTCCGTGGGCAGGAAGAGGAGAGGCCGATTCCCACAGTGGAGCCGAAACCCAAAGTAGAGACCGACTCCACTTTACCACAACCCCGGATCGTTCCCCTGGAAACGACGTCGGTGAAGGTGGGACCGCTGTGATGTCAGCTCGTCACAGAACGGCAATCTGTATCAGCAACCCAGGAGGTGGGGCAGAGTGAGCTGTCAATCAGTGGAACCGCTGAGAAATTGCGAGCATTGTCACAGAGTGGGTACTGCGGGCAATTTCCGGGAACGGTGACCCCACCCAGTCTTATAGACAGTAATATTCACATTTTAATTTGACCCTGGTCTTATAAATACCTAATATTTGTATTTTGTATATTTTTGTAAGGATAATCTTTATAGTTTAGCGTAAAAAAAATTCCATAGAACCATAGAACATTACAGCACAAAAACAGGCCTTTAGGCACATCTTGGCTGTGCTGAACCATTTTTCTGCAGGGTCCCACTGCCCTGCAACTGTGCCATATCCCTCCATACACCTCTCATCCATGTACCTGTCCAGGTTTTTCTTAAATGTTAAAAGTGAGCCCGCATTTACCACTTCATCTGGCAGCTCATTCCACATTCCACCACTCTCGGTGTGAAGAAGCCCCCCCCCCCCAATGTTCCCTTTCAACTTTCCCCCTTCACCTTTAAACCATGTCCCCTAACCTCAGTAGAAAACGCCTGCTTGCATTCACTCTATCTATACCAATCATAATTGTATATACCTCTGTCAAATCTCCCCTCATTCTTCTATGCTGCAGGGAATAAAGTACCAGCAATATCCTTCTAAACTTTCTCTGCACTCTTTCAAACTTATGAATATCTTCCTGTAATTCGGTGACCAAAACTGCACACAATACTTCAAATTCGGCCTCTCCAATGCCTTGTACAACCTCACCATAACATTCCAACTCTCAGACTCAACACTCTGATTTATAAAGGCCAATGACCAAAAGATCTCTTTACAACCCTATCTACCTGTGACACCACCTTTAGGGAAATTTGGATCCGTATTCCGAGATCCTTCTGTTCTACTGAACTCCGCAGTTCCCTACCATTTACCTTGTATGTTCTAACTTAGATTTTCCTTCACAAGTGCAGTACCTCACACCAGTCTGTATTAAACTTCATCTGCCATTTTTCAGACCATTTTTCCAGCTGGACCAGAGCCCTCTGCAAGCTTTGAAAACCTTCCTCACTGTCCACTGCACCTCCAACCTTTGTATCAGCAGCTAATGTGTTGATCCAATATACCACATTATCATCCAGATCATTGGTATAGATGACAAATAACAATGGACCCAGTACTGATCCCTGTGGCACACCACTAGTCATAGGCCTCCACTCAGAGAAGCAATCCTCCACAACCACTCTCTGACTTCTCCATTGAGCCAATGTCTAATCCAATTTATTATCTCATCATGTATACCTAGTGACTGAATCTTCCTGACTAACCTCCTATGTGGACCTTGTCAAAGGCCTTAAAGTCCATGTAGACAACATCCACTGCCTTCCCTTCATCCACTTTCCTTTTAACCGCCTTGAAAAACTCTAATAGATTTGTTAAGCATGACCTGCCACACACAAAGCCATGTTGTCTCTCCCTAATAAGTCCCTGTCTATCTAAATACTTGTAGATCATATCTCTTAGTACTCCTTCCAATAATTTACCTTCTACTGACGTCAATCCTACTGGCCTATAATTTCCCAGATTACTTTTAGAGCCTTTTTCAAACAACAGAACAACATGAGCTATCCTCCAATCCTTCGGCACCTCACTGTAGATAATGGCATTTAAAATATATCTGCCAGGGCCCGTGCAATTTCAAACACCAGTCTCCTTCAAGGTCCAAGGGAATACCCTGTCAGGTTCTGGGGATTTATCTACTCTGATTTGCCTCAAGATAGCAAGCACCTCCTCTGTATAGGCTGTGTGGCTTCACTACTTGTTTGCCTTATTTCCATTGATTCCATGCCAGTTTCCTTAGTAAATACAGGCACAAAAATACCCATTTAAGATCTCCCGCAATTCCTTTGGTTCCATACATAGCTGACTACACTGATCGTCAAGAGGACCAATTTTATCCCTTACTATCCTCTTGCTCTTAATATACCTGTCGAAGCTCTTTGGATTATCCTTCACCTTGACTTCCAAAGCTACCTCATGTCTTCTTTTTTCCGTCCTGATTTCTTTAAGTATTTTTGTACTTTTTATGCTCCTCAAGTACCTTATTTGCCCCCTGTTTCCTATACATGTCATACATCTCTCTCTTCTTCTTTATTAGAGTTCCAATAACCCTAGAGAACCAAGATTCTGTATTCTTATTCACTTTGTCTTTAATCCTGACAGGAACATACAAACTCTGCACTCTCAAAATTTCTCCATTGAAAGCCTCCCTTTTACCAATCACACCCTTGCCAGAGAACAACCTGTCCCAATCCACACTTTGTAGATCCTTTCTCATTTCTTCAAATTTGGCTTTTTTTCCAGTTTAGAGCCTTAACCTGAGGACCAGATCTATCTTTATCCATGATCAAGTTAAAGCTAATGGTGTTATGATCACTGGAACCAAAGTTTCCCTTACACACTCTTCCGTCACCTGTCCTAATTCATTTCCTAACAGGAGATATAATATTGCATCCTCTCTAATCAGTACCTCTATATATTGATTTAGAAAACTTTTCTGAACACATGTTACAAATCAAAACTTGTCTAGACCTTCAACAGTATGGGGTCCCAATCAATACTTGGAAAATTAAAATCCCCGAATGTCACAACTTTACGTTTCCTGCAGTGGTCTGCTATCTCTCCACCGTTTGCTCCTCCAAGTCTCACTGACTATTGGGTGGACTATAAAACAACCCCGTTAATGTGGTCATGCATTTCCTGTTTCTCAGCTCGACCCATATGACCTCAGTAGACAAGCCCTCCAATCCGTCCTGCCTGAGCACTACTGTAACATTTCCCTGACTAGCAATGCCACCGCCCCCCACCACTCATCCCTCTGCCGCTATCACATCTGAAAGATCAGAACTCTGGAACCTTAAGCTGCCAGTCCTGCCCCTCCTGTAGCCAAGTTTCACAATTGGCTACAATGTCATAGTTCCACGTCAGTTCCCACCCTCAGCTCGTCAGCCTTCCCCACAATACTCCTCGCATTGAAATAACACACCTCAGAAGATTACCGTCGCTCTACTATCTAATCTGGCATTCTGGTTCCCATCTCATTGCAAATCTAGTTTAATCCCCTTTCCCCATAACACTAAAATAACCTCCCTGCAAGGATATTGGTCCCCCTGTAGTTTAGGTGTAACCTGTCTCTCTTGTATAGGTCCCAATGACCCTGCAATGTGAAACCCTGCCCCCTACACCAGTTCCACAGCCACGTGTTCATCCTGCAGAGCGTCCTATTCTTACCCTCACAGGCACGTGGCACGGGTAGGAATCCTAAGATTACCACCCTTGAGGCCCTGCTTTTTGACTTCCTACCAGGCTCTCTATATTCATTCATCAGGACCTCCTCACTCTTTCTTCTTATGTCATAACCTCATAAAACATTGTAACTAGACCAGTGACTCCTTGTTGAGAAACGAAAGCTACCGAAAAACATGGTCAAAGCCAAAATTTTAATCTAAAGTAAGTTAATAAAAACAAAGCATAATACAAGCCCTTTGGCACACAAATTTGTGCCGAACATGTCCCTAACTTAGAAATTACTAGGCTTACCCATAGTCCTCTATTTTACTAAGCTTCATGTACTTATCCAAAAGTCACTTAAAAGACCCTATCGTATCCACCTCCACCACCGTTGCCACTCACCACTCTCTGAGTAAAAACATACCCCTGACATCTCCTCTGCACCTACTCCACAGCAAGGTAAACCTGTGTCCTGTTGTGGCAACTATTTCAGCCCTGAGAAAACACCTCTGACTATCCACACAATCAATGCCTCTCATCATCTTATGCACCTCTACAAGGGTACCACTCATCCTCTGTCTCTCCAAGGAGGAAAGTCCCTTGCACCCTTTCTATGGCTTCCACTTCCTTCCTGTAAGTGAGGAAACCAGAACTGAGCACAGTACTCGTAGATTCTTATCGCCATAGAAAAGTATAGCACAGAAAGACGTCATTCGGTCCATCTAGTCTGTGCGAAATTCTTTAAACTGACCACTCCTATCGACCTGCACTGGGAGCATACCCCGCCATAGTCCTACGATCCACGCACCTATTCAAACTTCTCTTAACAGTTGACATCAAATTTGCATGCATCACGTGTTGGCAGCTCGGTCCAACACCCACATCTGAGTGAAGAATTTTCCCTTTGTGTTCTCATTAAACTTTATCACCAACCAGCCTCAGCCCCTGATCTCCAGTTGGAGTTCCACCCAGCCTCCGAGAGAGAGAGGGTTGTGGAGTCTGACTTTAGATATATTGAAGTCAGAGGTGAACAGATTGTTGATTACTCAGACCATGAAGGAATACGGTGGAAATGCAGGAGATTGGGGCTGAGGGGGACCTGGATCAGACATGATGAAATGGTGCAGCAGACTCGAAGGCCTAATTCTGCTGCGATATCTCATGGTCTATTTTAGGTTCCTGTGTTGGCGGGTGTCAGCATTTCAGTGGATCAGTCCTGGTGGGACCAACCGAGAGTGAGGGACAGGGAGAGACTGACAGAAACGGAGGGGAGGAATAGTAGGATAAGTAGGAACAAGTGAAAGAAGTAGTGGTGCTCAGTAGGGGGGAGTCACGGAGTCGGGGAAGGTTTTAGCGGATGGACGGAGGAACATAAAACTTTTCGGATGCCGGAGAGGGATGAGATGACGGAGACGAAGAAGGTTGTAGTTGAGTTGGTACTCGAGTTGAGAATTCACCTCGCAGTTGAAAAAAAACGTTCGAGAGGGGCACCAGTTCGGCTCTGCTCGCCCCTTCTCTTCTGTGACCTCTGACCCGAAGGCCGATGTGAGAATCATCACGCAGATGACTGAACACTCGCCGGTCCCCGGGTTCCGAATGTCTACCTGCTGGGCCACTGGAAACCTTTGCCACCACCAGGCTGGACTGTTCAAGGACTCGGTGGTGAGGAAGCTCATAAAAGGTTCACATTCCTCTCCCGGGCAAGGATTTAATTTTAAGGCTCTGCTGAGGCCTCATTTGGAGTGTGCTTCCCTGTCACTTTCACTTTAACACTCGGACTGACAGTTTCTGCCTCTCACAATCCTTCCTGGAAAGTTTGTAATTCAAGCGCTCGTGCTGAGCACTCAGTGCTCAACCGTAGGAAATCCATTTCCAGCGCTGTTGGTTGTGATCCGACACCTCCCAGTATTCTCATGAAACCAACCTCGCAGCTACATCTTTGCCAGAAAACAGACTTGCCGAATCCACATTTGCCAGATCACTACTGCCGCCAAAACAGTCAGCCTTCATTCAATTCAGAACTAAACCCCAGGTCATAAAATACCCATTTCCATAATTACCTTGAATCTAAATGGCAATAACATCCCTTTAAAACTCGGACTGCCACGACATGCAAAGTGGTCGCCTGTACAAACTTTTGTCCCCTGCCTTGTTCCATTCCGCAGGAGGAGATCCAGTATTGCACACTGTGGTTGGAAATATCTACCTACTGATTAAGGAAACTTTCTTGAAACCATTTGAGAAACTACCCCACTGGTCCTTTCACGGAATGGGGCTCACAGTTAATACCTGCTAAAATATCACAAACTTATGTTTCTCTACAGATTTGTTCCTCTGAATCCCCGGGACTATTTGGTAATTGATAATATGGCCCCATGATCGAGTTCATACCTTTCTTATTCCTCAGTTCCGTCAAAAAATTCTTACCTAGTCGTGTTCCCCAGTCTGTCCTCACTGAGCACCGCCGTGACATTTTCCCTGACGCAAAGCCGCCCCTCATGTTTGCATTGTTTGCCCATTAACACGACTAAAACAGCCGAATCCCAGAATATTAAGCTAACGGTCCTGCCTCTCATGCAACTAAGTCTCACTACCGGCTACAATGCCATACTTCCAGACTTTGATCCCCGCCCTGAGCTCATCTGCCTTTCGAACAACACTTACTGCATTGAAACGTAGGCAGCTCAGAACGTGAGTCCCAACAGGCGCAACATTTTGCTTCCTGTCTTCGTCTGAGTCCTTAACTACATCTGTTCCAACAAGCTTTCTTCTATCTGTGATGGCATTACAGTTTTCATCGACCTGTATCTCTAGTTTAATGCCCACCCCACCAATGTTTTATGGCAAAAACTCCCGCTGTGATATTATTTGAACTCAAGGTGATGTGTAAACTGTGAGAGCCTTTAGCTGGCAGAGGAAGTGAAGGAGCTGAGCACGGCGGGGCGGAGTGGCGTGACCTCCGGGCAGGAGTCTGTGCTGCCCCCCACTGTTCGCTTCGCTGAAGACAGGCTCTGTTCCCCTCAAACTGCGTTGGTGTTTTTCTGTTTTATACATATTTCTGTGCCTTCTGCCGTGTTTAAATGTTGATATCGGGTATTGCACAATGTATCTGGAGTAACGCTGTCACGTTTGGCTGTATTCATGGATGTTCATGTGTCTTCCTGACTTGTGAGGCATACCTCGACTTGGTCATTTGAACCCGTCTAACCCGCCCAGAGGCATACAATCTGGTGTGCCTGTTATTGAGCCGCATGGCCACAAGAGGACGCTGTACTTGGACTGGATGTTTAACCCCATTGAATTTCCGGTCCGTCACCCAGTTTCCAGCGAACTGAACATTCGGTCTGGTTTCCTCCCAATATGATCCGATAGAGAGTCATCGCATAACGACAAGATAATGATCGTGTGGATAGTCACAGGCTTTTTTCCCGAGGCTGAAATGGTTGCCACTGGAAGACACAGGTTTAAAGTGCTGGCGAGTAGGTACAGAGGAGATGTCAGGGGTAAGTGTTTCACTCAGAGAGTGGTGAGTGAGTGGAATGGACTGCCGGCAACGGTGGTGGAGGCGGATACGATAGGGTCTTTTAAGGGACTTTTGGATAGGTATATGGCGCTTAGAAAAATATAAGGCTATTGGTAAGCCTAGTAATATTTTAAAAGGTAGGGACGTGTTCGGCACAACATTGTGGGCCAAACATTGTGCTGTAGGTCTTACATGTTCCTATGTTTCTATCTTTATTTTATCTTGCTAATAAACCAGACTTGCTGATTGGTTGTTGTTCAAACAAACGCGAGGCACTGGTTTATAATGCATACATTTCCCGCTCCCGAACTCTGATTGGAGGCAGTCCAAGGGGAAAATATATATGAGTCTCTGACGCCGTCAGTCAGTCCCTGAGTGAGACTCCTCCATACGATACTAAAATACCCACTCGGAGTCACACTCTGAATGAAGCTCCCTCACCAATATTACATCACTCAAGTTCCGGGTCAGACAAGGAGTGACGTTCACTCCGCGCCGTCCCGAATTTTCGGAAAAAGAGTGAAGCACCCACTCGCAGTCGTATAGCGTATTTCCGGAGTCAGAGAGAGACTGAATCTCCTTCCACACTGTCCCATCACACACTGCTGGGGTCAGACAAAGCGTGCGTCCCCCTCCACACCGTGCAAATACACACACCCGGGAACAGACACAGTATGAAGATCCCTGCACACCGTCCCATCACACACTTTCCGGTGCAGACACAGAGTGCAGCTCCCTCCACGCTGCCCCATGGCAGATCCCCGGCATCAGACGCGAGATGCACCCTCGAAATTGTCCCATCACATTCTGTCTGGTACAGACACTGAGTGAATTCCCTGTTCCCCATTCCTTCACACACTCACCGTTCAGATATCGTTTAGTTCAACTGCAACACCCCAGCTCAAAACCCGCACAGCCACATCACACACTACCCAGGACAATACCTGATCTAAACCCCCTCCGTCCTCCACTCTCCCCTCTCAGCAATTCCCAGAACTCCGCCATCCCAGTCGTCTGGAATTCTGTCCCTGATACTGTGAGTGCTCGTGACGGGATGTGGATTATTCAGCGCGCATGTGCTCCCAGTTTTAATCAGCGTCTCCACATCCCGGGCGGGTGTCCGTCCCACTGCAACGGGATGATATACACCCTCATCGGGAAACCACAGTCGGCAGCACCGTTATCGAGCCACAGGTTGTGTTGAGAAAACAAGGGGCTGGTGAAGGACTCAGGCAGAATCGGAGATTGAGAACAGATGGGGCAGATAGAATACAGAGCCGGGAATCGTTTGGTCCTGCAATTTGTAAATAAGATAAATAAAAACATCGATTATTTTCTAGATGGAGATGATTTGTTTTTCAACGCAGGCAAACTGCTTATTTTCTATTCCTTAACAGAATAGTCCGGGACAATCTCAACCCGGCCCAATAATCCTCTCATAACAGGTGTCTAAACAAAGTTCTGAACCACATTTCTACTTAGAATGTATAAATTGCCTATCTGACATTAATAAATGGGTAATTAATCCTTAATTAATATTTCAGAAATCAAAAATCCATTTCAAAAGATATGGATCTAATCTGAATCGGAGTAGCTTCAATGTACAAAAATTTGTAGCACCTGTAAAAAGTTTAAGATTTTTGAGTATTTCCATGATTGAGCATTTTGGGTCACTTCAGGAAAATTCATCAAATTTCGGCTGAGTATGGTATTTGTGTGTTTTTACTGCTGTCACATGTCAAAACGGGTCAAACATGACCGGCACAGTATGTAAGTGTTAAAAACAATCTGCGGTGCAGAGGGATTTGGGAGACTTCGTGCAGCTTTCCCAGAAGTTTAACCTGCAGCTTGAACCGGTGGTGAGGAAGGCAAATGCGATGACAGCATTCATTTCGAGAGGGCTGGGACGTAAACGCAAGGACGTCATTCTCAGGCTCTATACGTCACTGGTGAGGTCACATTTGGAGTTCTGTGAGCAGGTCTCGATCGCTTATCTCACAGGGGATGTGAGACATTGGAGAGGATTCACGGGAATGATAACGGGATTGGACATGGTATTGTAGGAGGTGTATTTGACAGCTCCGCGAGACAGAACACCCACACACAGCGATTCAGCAAAAGCTTCCTCCCCTGCGCCATCACATCTTTCAACGCATCAGCAAAAACTCGACATATTTACGGTTTTAATACTTTTTGCAGCTTACATCAATTCTACATTTTTGCGCCTTACTGATACTTCAAAAGAACAAATTCCAGGCGTTATAGGTTTCAGATAATAAATTAAATAGCGATTCCTGAGGAAAACATCCGATACGAGTGGACAGGACACTTGGCCCGTTGGTCTTCACCAGTCAGACTGAGTACAGGATTCGGGAGGTCATGTTGCCGTGGTACAAGAGGGGCACAGACAGATGGAATGCGCACAGACTTTCACCCAGGGTTGGGTTATCGAGAACCAGACGCCACAGGATTGAGGTGAGAGTGATTGGAAAGCAGAAATAGAGTGGGAGAGATCAGGGAGACGGAGGGTTCAGGGAGAACTGGGAGGGGAGAGAGAGTGTCTGGGGGAGCGAAGGGGAGAGAGATGTAAGCGGTTTGCAGAGGAAGAAGGGAAAGAGCGGGCGGAGAACGTTCGAGGAAATAAGGGGAGGTGAGGGGCCAGAGAAATGTAGAGGGAGCGGGGAAGAGCTAGACGGGGAACTGGCGAGAGAGGAGGGGATAGACGGCGATAGGGAATTGTCGGTGTCTGGTGGGGAGAATATGATGGCAACAAGAGGAGATGGAGTAGGAGGGAGGGGCAGAGAATGCTGGGAGGGAATTTGAAAGGATTTAGGAGTGAGAGTGAAGGGGAGAGAAGGAGGAGAAAATGGGGGTAGTCACTTGATTCATGTCTCCTCCACTGGCTGTTGACAGAGACCTTGGATCTGTTCAGGAATATCTGGGAACAAAGGTGCCGACTTCTCGCAGATGAACGGCCAATCACCATCACACATGATACTCCTTACGCACTGTCTGCAGACGGGCGTTCCAGAGGACGTCTTGTACAGGAGGCTCCGGCCCACTTTACTATCCAGGAGAGTTAAACAATTTCAACAGAGACAAAACTGCTTCAGTAGAGGACATGAGCGGAGTCCGTCCCCAAGCTAATCCCATGAATTCGCTCTCTCCTAATTGCCTGTGTGAGCTCTCAAACTCATTGCACTCACCCACTCTCTCCCCACGGCCCCGCGCCGGTACTCAGAAAAATACCACGGTCCCAATGTCTCCCCACAATCCTGTGTCAGTCCCCAAACTAATCGTACTGACCCAATGTCTCCCCACAGCTCCATATACCCCAAACTAATTCCACCGAACCGCTTTCTCACCACAGTCCCCTTTCAGTCTCCATACGGATCGAACAGGCCCACCCTCCCCCCCCATCTGCTTCAGTCCCCGAACAAACCCTGCTGTCCCACCGTCTCCCCACAGACCTATGTCTGTCCGAAATGAATCCCACTGTTCCACACTCTTCCCTCAGCCCTGTGTGGTTCCAGGTTCATCTCGGTGCCCCTTCCTCTACCCAGAGCTTCGTGTCTGTCTCCTGACATATCCCACAACACCGCGCTCTCCCCAGAACCTCTGGTCCGCCTCCACACTTATACCACTGGCACCCTCTCCCCCACGTCCTTGCGTCAGTTCGGAAACTAAATCCGTTATACAAATGTGTTCCATCGCATTGTATTGGTCTCCAAACTAATCCAGATTTCCTACTCTAGCCGCTCAGAGCCATGTCACTCACCTAACTATTCCCACTGTTGCTCCCTCTCCTCACAGCCCGGCGACTAACTTCAAAATAATCCCGGTGCACCGCGCTGTCCTCACCCACATGCGTCATTACCAAAATAATCTCTGTCACCGTTCTCTTCCCACTGCCCGCTGGCAGTTTCCGAAATATTCCCACTGCCCTGTCCTTCCCCGACATACACCTGTCGGCCCCAAAATATTCCCATTGTTCAACCTCTGGCACAGAGGTTGAACCCTCAACTAGAAAGGGGAGGAGGAAAGAGAAGGGAGCGATAGTTGTAGGGGATTCTATAGTCAGGGGGGCAGATAGGAGATTTTGTGGGGCAGATCAGCAGTCTCGGATGGTATGTTGCCTCCCTGGTGCCAGGGTCCGGGACATCTCAGATCGGGTGCAGGCTATTCTTGAGAAAGAGGGCATGAACCCAGATGTATTGGTCCAGGTAGGGACCAACGATGTAGGTAAGGTGAGTGAGGGGGTCCTGCTTAGACAGTTCAGGGAGTTAGGAGTGAAGCTGAAAGGCAGGACCTCCAGGGTGACAATCTCGGGATTGCTACCTGTGCCACGTGCGAGTGAGACGAAGAATAGAATGATTATGTACATTAATACGAGGCTGAGAGCATGGTGCAGGAAGGAAGGGTTCAGGTTTTTGGATAATTGGTCTTTCTTCCAGGGACATTGGGATCTGTTTCGAAGGGACGGTCTACATCTGAACCGGAGGGGTACCAACATTCTTGCAGGAGTGTTTGCCAGTGCTGCTCGGGGGGGGTTTAAACTAGATGTGCAGGGGGCAGGGATCAAGATCCAGAAGGTTGGTCAGAAGGAGCATTGGGTTAAATGTGTAGAAGGTTTGGGTGATCTTGAGAAGGTCATCAAAATTCAGGGTGCAATTAGCCCGATGGAAGTTCAAGGAGCAGGGTTTGGTACAGTAGACAGTGTTTTAAGTAAAGAGAGGAGGAATGGGCTCAGAATTCTATACTTGAATGCGCGTAGTGTCAGAAATAAGACAGATGAGCTTGAAGCTCAGATGAAAATGGGGAACTACGGTATTGTTGGGATAACGGAGACATGGCTGCAAGGGGATCAGGCCTGGGAATTGAGTGTACCAGGGTATACGTGCTATCGTAGAGACAGAAATATGGGAAGAAGGGGTGGGGTGGCCCTGTTGGTGAGGAATGAGATTCAGTCCTTAGCAAGAGGTGACTTGGGAACAGGGGACGTAGAGTCTGTGTGGATTGAGCTGAGGAACAGTAAGGGTAAAAAGACCCTAATGGGTGTTGTGTACAGGCCCCCAAACAGTAGCGTGGATATTGGGTACAAGTTGATTAGGGAGTTAACATTGGCATGTGCTAAAGGTAATGCATTCGTTAAGGGAGATTTCAATATGCAGGTGAACTGGGAGAATCAGGTAGGTGCTGGACCCCAGGATAGGGAGTTTGTGGAGTGTCTAAGGGATGTATTTTTGTAACAGCTTGTGCTTGAGCCAACCAACAACGAGATTATTTTGGACTTGGTGATGTGTAATGAACAGGAATTGATAAGTGATCTTGAAGTAAAGGAGCCATTAGGAAGTAGTGATCATAACATGATAAGTTTCTATCTACAATTTGAAAGGGATAAGGACAGATGAGAGGTTTCAGTGTTGCAATTAAATAAAGTAGACTATGGAGCCATGAGGGAAGAGCTGGCCAAAGTTAAATAGGCGGATGCCCTGGCAGGAAAGACAGTGGACCAGCAGTGGCAGATATTCTTGGGCATAATACAAAAGATGCAAAAGCAGTTCATTCCAATGAGAAGGAAGGATTCAAAGAGGGGGAAGGGGCCACAGTAGTTGACAAAGGAAGTCAGAGATTGTATAGCATTAAAGAAAAAGAAGTATGACAGGGCTAAGATGAGTGGGAATACAGATGATTGGGAAAGATTTAAGGAACAGCAGATCTTAACTAAAAAAGCAATACGGAGAGTCTAGCCAGGAATATAAAAGGGGATAGCAAAAGCTTTTTTAGCTATGTGAAGAGAAAGAAGATAGTTAAGAACAATGTTGGCCCCTTGAAGAATGAATTGGGAGAAATTGTTATTGGTAACAGGGAAATGGCAACAGAATTTAATGCGTACTTTAGATCTGTCTTCACCAGATCTCCCAGATGTATGAATGGGCCAGGGTCATAAGATATCAGAGGAATTGAGAGAGATTGACATTAGGAAAGAAACTGTGATGAGTAGACTGGTAGGACTGAAGTTTAATATATCCCCGGGTCCAGATGGTCTGCATCCGAGGATTCTAAATGAGGTGGCTCAGGAAATTACGGATGCATTGGTAATCATTTTCCAATGTTCCTTAGATTCAGGATCAGTTTCTGAATATTGGAGAGTGGCTAATGTTATCCCACTTTTCAAGAAGGGAGGGAAGGAAAAAACGGAGAACTATCGCCCTGTTAGCCTAACTTCAGTCGTGGGGAAGATGCTTGAGTCCATTATTAAGGACGAAATAGTGGCACATCTTGATGGCAGAAATAGGATTAGACCAAGCCATCATGGATTTACCAAGGGCAAATCATGCTTGACTAATCTATTTGAGTTTTTTGAGGGTGTAACAAGAATGTTAGACGAGGGTAAGCCAGTGGATATTGTGTACCTAGATTTTCAGAAGGCATTCTATAAGGTGCCGCATAGGAGATTGGTGAGTAAAATCAGAGCTCATGGCATTGGGGGCAGGGTTTCAACATGGATAGAAAACTGGTTGGCAGATAGAAAGCAAAGGGTAGCAGTGAATGGGTGTTTCTCGGACTGGCTGAAGGTGACTAGTGGGGTACCACAGGGCTCTGTATTGGGACCACAGCTCTTTACGATGTATGTCAACGATTTAGATTAGGGCATTGAAAACTATATCAGCAAGTTTGCTGACGATACTAAATTGGGTGGCAGTGTGACATGCGAAGAGAACGTTAGGAGAATACAAGGACTCGGATAGGCTGGGTGAGTGGGCAGATACTTGGCAGATGTCATTCAATGTGAATAAATGTGAAGTTATCCACTTTGGAAGCAGGAACAAGAGGGCAGAGTATTGTCGGAACGGTGTCGAGTTAGGTAAGGGAGAAATGCAAAAAGACCAATGGGTCCTAGTTCACCAGTCAATGAAGGTGAATGAGCAAGTGCAAAAGGCAGTGAAGAGGGCAAATGGAATGTTGTCCTTTGTTACAAGTGGAATTGAATACAAGAGCAAGAATGTCCTTTTGCATTTGTACAGGGCCCTGGTGGGACCACACCTGGAATATAGTGTACAATTTTGGTTTCCACGTTTAAGGAAGGACATTCTGGCAATTGAGGAAGTGCAGCGTAGATTCACTAGGTTGATTCCTGGGATGGCAGGGTTGTCTTACGCAGAGAGATTGGAGAGATTGGGCTTGTACACGCTGGAAATGAGGAGATTGAGAGGGGATCTGATTGAAACGTTTAAGATAATTAAAGGATTTGATAGTATTGAGGCAGGAAATATGTTCCAGTTGTTGGGAGAGTCCAGTACCAGAGGGCATTGATTGAGAACAAGAGGTCAGTTATTTAAAACAGAGTTGAGGAAGAGCTTCTTCTCCCAGAGAGTTGTGGAGGTGTGGAATGCACTGCCTCGGAAGACGGTGGAGGCCAATTATCTGGGTTCTTTCAAGAAGGAGCTAAATAGATATCTGATGGATACGGGAATCAAGGGATATGGGGACAAGGCAGGGACTGGGTATTGATAGTGAATGATCAGCCATGATCTCAGAATGGCGGTGCAGACTCGAGGGGCCGAATGGTCTACTTCTGCACCTATTGTCTATTGTCTATTGTCTAACCCTACCCCCTACCCACGTACAGTCTACAAAAAAATCACAATGCCCCTCCCTATTACGTCAAACCTACTTCAGTCCGTAAACTAATCACATTTTCTCCTGTGAGGACGATGTCAATAACCAATCTTCATCCCACAGATTAGTTAAAATCTCACCCGTTTTCACATTTTCCAATCCAGTAAGCAAGTTTGCTGTCCAGATGATTGTGGAATACAAAGCTCTGTGAAGTAAAATGTACTAGATTAATGCCTAGAATCGAAGAATATCTACGGAGCTTCTCTCAGCTGATTACAACAGCAATCTGGGATGGTTCTGCTGGAAGCAGCTTCACTCTGTGTCTGACACCTGGGGTGTGTGATGGGACGGTGTGGAGGGAGATTCACTCTGTGCCTGATGCCGGGAGTGTGTGATGGGACGGTGTGGAGGGAAATTCACTCTGTGTCTGACCTCGGGAGTGTGTGATGGGATGGCGTGGAGGGAGATTCACTCTGTGCCTGATGCCGGGAGTGTGTGATGGGACGGCGTGGAGGGAGATTCACTCTGTGTCTGACCCCGCGAGTGTGTGATGGGACGATGTGGAGGAGAATTCACTCTGTTTCTGACCCTGCGGGTGTGTGATGGGATGATGTGGAGAGAGATTCACTCTGTGTCTGACCCCGGGAGTGTGTGATGGGACGATGTGGAGGGAGATTCAGTCTGTGTCTGACCCCGGGAGTGTGTGATGGGACCGTGTAGAGGAATAATCGCTCAGTGTCTGACCACGGGAGTGTGTGATGGGATGACGTGGAGGGAGATTCACTCTGTGTCTGACCCCGGGAGTGTGTGATGGGACAGTGTGTAGGGAGATTCACTCTGTGTCTGACCCCGGGAGTGTGTAATGGGACGGTGTGGAGGGAGATTCTCTCTGTGTCTGACCCCGGGAGTGTGTGATGGGATGACGTGGAGGGAGATTCACTCTGTGTTTGATCCCGGGAGTGTGTGATGGGATGGTGTGGAGGGAGATTCACACTGTGCCTGACCCCGGGAGTGTGCGATGGGAAGGTGTGGATGGAGATTCACTCTGTGTCTGACCCCGGGAGTGTGTGATGGGACGGTGTGGAGGGAGATTCACTCTGTGTCTGACCCCGGGAGTGTGTGATGATTACTGTGTTACTGTTGGATCTTCTCGTGCTGTGACTCATACCGCTTCATCATTTGAATTGATTTCCAGCAGCCTTGAATCACGGTTTGAACATTCTTGCTTCGCTTTTTGGAAAGATGTGTAAATCGTGGATACGTAATAACACCGGTCTTTATTTGTGGCCCAGTCCTTGGAACACGTTTGCTCTGAAAATCAGGAACAAGGAACAGTGACAGAAAGAGTGAATCTCCCTTCACACTTCCCCATCACACACACACGGCGTGACACACAGAGTGAAATTCCCTGCCCGCTGTCCCATCTCGCACACCTGCGGTCAGGGACAGAGTGAATTTCCCTCCACACCATCCATCACACACTCCCAATGGTCAAGAAATAGTCTGATTAGAACATAGAACATAGATTAATACAGGACAATACAGACCGTATGGCCCTCAATGCTGTGCCAACACTTAATCCCTTCCTCCCATATATCCCCCTACTTTAATTTTCTCCATATAACTGTCTGGTAGTCTCTTAAATGTCACTAGTGTATCTGCCTCCACCACTGACTCAGGCAGTGCATTCCCACACCAACCGCTCTCTGAGTGAAAAATAATTCGTCGAATATCCCCGGTGAAACTTCTTCCCCTTATCTTAAATCCATGTTCTCTCGTGTTGAGCAATGGTACCCTGGGGAATAGGCGCTGGCTGCCACTCTATCTATTCCACTTAATTTCTTGCATACCTCTATCACGTCTCCTCTCCAGATACGCGTCACCGGTCCCTGTGTCAGACACACACTTGACCCCACCCCCAAAGTCTGTCACCCAACTCCCCCTTCCAGCCATAGCTACTCATCGCACGCACACTGTGTCAAACACCGAGTCCCATCATACATACACGAGGTGAGACAGCGATTTAAGATCCCTGCACCGTCCGATCAGACACTAACACGGTCAGACGCAGATTGAATCTCCCTCCCCACGGACCCATCATAAACTCCAGGCGTCAGACGTTGAGTGAAGCTCAATGCAGACTGCCTTTTATAAACGCCCGGGGTCAGACGTGGAGTGAAACTCCGTGCACACTGCCTTTTATAAACGCCCGGGATCAGACGTGGAGTGAAGCTCCGTGCACACTGCCTTTTATAAACACTCCAGGCGTCAGACGTGGAGTGAAGCTCCGTGCACACAGCCTTTTATAAACACTCCAGGCGTCAGACGTGGAGTGAAGCTCCGTGCACACTGCCTTTTATAAACGCCCGGGATCAGACGTGGAGTGAAGCTCCGTGCACACTGCCTTTTATAAACGCCCGGGGTCAGACGTGGAGTGAAGCTCCGTGCACACTGCCTTTTATAAACGCTCGGGATCAGACGTGGAGTGAAGCTCCATGCACACTGCCTTTTATAAACGCCCGGGTTCAGACGTGGAGTGAAGCTCCGTGCACACTGCCTTTTATAAACGCCCGGGGTCAGACGTGGAGTGAAGCTCAGTGCACACTGCCTTTTATAAACGCCCGGGGTCAGACGTGGACTGAAGCTCCCTGCACACTGCCTTTTATAAACGCCCGGGATCAGATGTGGAGTGAAGCTCCATGCACACTGACTTTTATAAACACCCGGGGTCAGACGTGGAGTGAAGCTTCCGTGCACACTGCCTTTTATAAACGCCCTGGGTCAGACGTGGAGTGAAGCTCCGTGCACACTGCCTTTTATAAACGCTCGGGATCAGACGTGGAGTGAAGCTCCGTGCACACTGCCTTTTATAAACGCCCGGGGTCAGACGTGGAGTCAACCTTCCGTCTGCAATGTCCCATCAAACACTCTCAGAGTCAGACACAGACACTCATTTCAGCGGTCAGACGTCAGTGAAGTTTCCTGCACAACGACCTGTCACACACTTCCGGGGTCAGACACAGAGGAAGGCTCCCTCAACACCGCCCCTCACCGGGTCAGACACAGAGAGAAGCTGCCTCCACACACCCCATCTCACACTCCCGGTTATAGCACTGTGTGAATCTCCATCCTTACGTCCTGTCGCGCATCTCCTGGCGGGTCACAGTGTGAGGCTCTCTCTCTGTACCGTTCCATCACACCCACCTATGTTTTCACACAAAGCGAAGCTCCACCCACACCCTCCCATGTCACACTCACCGGGTCAGACTCCCTCCACAATATCCAATCACACAATCCGGTGTCACATAGAACAAACCCTACATCTGCACTATCCCATCACACACTCCTGGAAACAGTCACAAACTTTCTCTCTCTCTACGATCCCATCACACTCCCCTATTCAGACACAAAATTAATCCTCCGCTGCACTGTCCCATCACATATTCCGCATTCAGTGTGAAACGCCCTCACCACGGTGCGATAACACATTTCGGGGTCAGACATTGGGTGAATCTCTCTGGGCAGTGTCCCATCACACAATCCCGCTGTCAGACACAGAGTGAAGCTCGATCCATACTGTCCCGTCAGGCATTCCCAGAGTGAGACACAGAGTGACGCTGTAATGTTACGTCTCGCAATCCCGTGGTTAGACACAGAGTGAATCCACCTCCATAACATTCCATCACACCCCCCTGTATTCAGTGATAGAGTGACATTTCCTCCACGCAGCTCCATCACACGCTCACCAGGTCAAACACAGAGTGACTCACCCTCCATACCATCTCTTCACACACTCCCGATGTCAAGCACAGAGTGACGCTTCCTCTCTCCATGCCTGCCCTGTGATGAGGAGCGGGTGAAAGAGGGGGATGATGCCTCACCTCTACTGCTGGTCAACAATTCACAGATTTGAGCCTTGGTTTCGTTGACAGATCTGTACTTCGTTTCCATCTCAGTGAACTGGTGACGGAGATCGGACAGATTAGATTTGAGCGCTGAAAGCTTGGATTGAACGGTTGAGTTTAACTGATGGTAGTTTCGGTGGCAGGTTTCCTTAGACGGACGAATCTGTGACACTGAGAGAGATGGTGAAGGATGTTTAGCGTTTGCAGTGACACGTGAGTCAGCATATAACAATAAAACAATGATAGCACAGAAACAGGGTATCTCGGCCTTTCAGGTCCATGCCAAACAGTTACTCTCACCTAGTTCCACCGACCTGCACTCAGCCCATAACCCTGCACTCCTTTCCTTTACATATGCCTAACGAATTTTACTTTAAATGACAATATCGAACCTGCCTCTACCACTTCTACTGGAATCTCATTCTACACAGCCACCAGTCTCTGAATAAAGAAATTCCTTCTCCTCTTAACCCTAAACTTTCGCCCCCTAAGTCTCAACTCATGTCCTCTTGCTTGAATCTGCCCTACTCTCAACGAAAAAGTCTATCAACGTCAATTCTATCTATCCCCCTCATAATTTAAAATATCTCTATCAAGTCCCCCCTCAACCTTCTACGCTCCAAAAATAAAGATTAACTTGTTCAGCCTTTCCCTGCAACTTAGGTGCTGAAACCCAGGTAACATTCTAGTAAATCTTCTCTAAACTCCCTCTATTTTGTTGACATCTTTCCTATAATTGTGTGACCAGAACTGTACATAATACTCCAAATTTGGCCTTACCAATGCCTTGTACAATTTTAACATTACATCCCAACACTTATACTCAATGCTCTGAATTATAAAGGCCAGCATACCAAAAAGGTTCCTTTACCACCCTATGCACATGAGATTCCAACTTCAGGGAACTATGCACCATTATAATTTTGTTGTGTCAGTGTCACGGTGAAGGGTGTCACAGTGAAGGAGATGCTGATGGCACAGTGAGAGGCGTCGGCGCCGCCTTGAGGGGCGCGTCTGTGTCACACTATGGTGTATATCAATGCACCGATGAAGATTTTGTTGATGTTACAATGGGGCTTTCAGTATCATGCTGGACATGTCCGATTTGCTGTGAGGGACGTGTGAGGAAACTGTGAGGAGTTTCTGTGCCCCGGCGAGTGGTGTGCCGGATAACAATGAAGTGTAGCTCGATGTCAAGTCGAGGAAAATGCCAGTGTGGGGGGCCTTGTGGTGTCACCGTGGGTGGAGTATCTGTATCATGTGTGGGGTGTGCTGGTTTCACAGAGAAGTTTATGTCTGTGTCACGGTGAGAGACATGTCATGGCCACGCTGGGTATGAGACGGTCACGCTGAACTGTGTGTCGGTGTCACGGAGAGTACTATGTCGGTGTCATTGTGAATATAGGTGTCAGTATCACGTTAAGGGGTTTGCCTGCGTCAGAGTGAGGTGTGGGGAATTGCCTGAGCGAGCGGTGCATCGGTTTTTACGTAGAGGAGCGATACTGTCTCACTAAGGCGTGTTAAAGTGACTTCTGAGTCTTTGTCACGGTGTGGTGCGGAGTGGATCACGTTGTGGAGCGTGAAGGTGTCACGGTATGCGGTAACTCAGTGTCACGGTGAAGAACGTGTCGGTGGCACTGTGAGGTGTGTTTCCATGTCGCTTAAGGAGTTTATCAGTGACACGGTCAGGGGCATGTCGATATTACAGTGAGGAGTAAGTTGCGGTCAGTGTGGTAGTCACGTGTGTGTCACGGCGATGGAGTATATCAATGCCCTGGTGAAGGTTTTGTTGATGTTACAATTGGGGACTGGGTCATGTTTGTGTCACGGCGATGTTCGTATCAGCGTCGCGGTCAGGAGTTTATCTGTGTCTCTTTGAAGGTCGTGACCGTGCTCCGGTAAGAGTATTGTTGATGTTATGGTGAATGGCGTGTTTTTATCACGGTCAAGTGTGTGTCCGTGTTGTGGTGATGGGGTTTTAATCGGTGTTACGGCAAACGGCGCGTCTGTGTCCTTGTGTTTTTTTACAATATAAATTTATTCCACTCTCTTTACGTATGGTGTGACTCCACCGGGAGAACGTTCCACTCACCATGGATCGAGAGACCGGCCACAGTCACGATGAAGGCGGACGTAACTAGGCATAGTAGGCAGATCAGACGGTGCGCTCTATTTCCGATCTTTACTTTCGGCTGCTGTTCATGCGCAGCTGTGGAGAGACCACAAGACCATGCGATGATCAGATATGGCAGCAGAAGGAGGCCATTCGGTTATTCAAGTCTGCCCCGCCATTCAATCATGGGCTGAAATAATTCTTCCGTCATCCCAACTACCCTGCATACTGCAAATACCCTTCGATATCCCGGCTAATCAAGAAACTATCGATCTCTGCCTTAACTGCACCAAATGATTTGGCCTCCACAGCCGCTTGTGGCAACAAATTCCACAGCTTTACCAGTCTCTGACTAACTCGTAATTTAGCTGCATCTCCGTTCTAAATAGACTATCTTCAATCCTGAAGTCGTGACCTCTTGTCCTAGACTCCCCTATCACGCGGAATAACATACTGTATCTAATCTTTTCAGGCCTTTAGACAATCGGAAATTTTCTGTGAGATCTCCCCCCCCCCCCCTTCAGTCTCCTGAACTCCAGGGAATACAGCCCAAAAGCTCCAGATGTTCCTCATACAATAACCCTCTCATTCCTGGAACCATTCTGGTGAATCTTCCCTGAAACCTCTCCAATGTCAGCACATCCATAAGGAGCCCCAGACGGCAGAGAATACTCCAAGTGTGGTCTCCGAGTGCTTCAACATCATATCCCTGTTCTTATATTCCGTACCTCTAGAAATCAATGGCAACATTGCACTCGCCTTCTCCACCCCCGACTCAAACTGGAGACTGACCTTCAGGGTATCCAAGTCCCTTTGCATTTTGAATGTTCTGTCCATCTAAATAGTCGTCCGCCCGTTCATTTCACCCACTAATGTGTGTACGCATACATTTTCCCAACGTTGTACCTCATTTAGGGTAAGATACGCTCGGGTATTTTATAGAAACATGGATAGATACCCCACACAGAAATAGGGTGTTTTAAGAGACTTCTGGACAGGTACATGGAACTTTGAAAAATAAAGGGCGAACAGGAAGTCTAGTCATTTCTATTGTAGGGTCATGTTCGGCACAACTTTGTGGGCCGAAGGGACGGTGTTGTGCTGTAGGTTTTACATGTTGGCTGACGGTGTCCTGTGGTGTTCCACAGGGTCTCGTTGTGTCCGATTATTCTTCTATTATGTCAAAGACTTGGATGCTTGAATTAATACTCCGGTTTGAGTTTGCATACGACGTGAAGATTGCTGGAGGACAGGGAGCTTGGAGGAATGAAGGAGTCTGTAGGAGGACGGGAGATACAGGTCGACAGAGGAAAGTGTGCAGAGGGAGATTTCCCAGGATGTTGCAAGAGCTCGAGGGACTGAGTTATGAAGTGATGTCGGGCAGTTCAGGACTTAATACCTTGGAGCCCAGGACTGACCTCACAGAGGGGCTTTGTTCCTTGGAGTGTACGGGTGACCTCACAGAGTGGCTTTGTTCCCTGGAGTGTACGGGTGACCTCACAGAGGGGCTTTGTTCGTTGGAGTGTGCGGGTGAACTTACAGAGGTGGACAAATCCATGTGGGTCACCTCAGCGACAGTCACGGACGAGAATGCACACGGCGAAGGTGAGAGAAGAAATACATTTAATTGGGCATCCAAGTGACTAATTTTTGGACCCAAATGGTGGCCGGTATGAGGGACGAGATGCTAGGAAAGTGGCCGAAGGAGAGAAATTTGCAGTATTTACTAAAACACACACTTCTGCATGTAACACGTGAAGTGTCCACAGCGGCGTCATAATTATGAACTCTGACCTGTTTGGGCATTGGTTGGCAGCTTGCGGTGTCCTGGGGCAATGGGAGGAGCCTGATCCTCATCGATGACGGGCTCATCGTTCAGAAATTTCACCTCTGCGTAGGTGGTGCTCAGACCAACTGGGATGCAGAGCGAGGGAGGAACAGAGAGAAGGTGATAGAACGGGGAGTGGGGGTAGAGAGAGAGAGAAGAAAAAGGCGAAAGGAGAGTAGGGGAAGTGTGGGTTAAGTAAAGGGGGGAAAGGATGAGAGGCAGGGAGAAAGAATGTGAGGGAACGGGGAACACGGGGGGAGAGAGGATGATAGATGGATAGAGAGGAGGAGACAGTGGTGAGCGATAGACGCAATGAGCGGGAATATAGAAGAGAGAGAATTGGGTTGAGAATTGTTAGAGGAGACGCAGAGAGTGGCAGAGGAAGAGAGAGCGGTGATAGAGGATAAGAGTGAGGGTAAGGGGAGGGACGAGGGAGAGCAAAGAGAGCAGTGGGAGATAGGAGAGTGAGGTTAGAAGCTAAGTGGGATGCAGAGAGGGTAAGGAACAGAGGAACAGAAAGGGAGATTGCGAGAGAGGGGAAAAGGGGACGGGACAGAAAGAGAGAAGAGGTTGCGGAGCGGGAGATAAGCGGAAAATGGGGAGAAGGGGAGAGAGCAGTTTGAGAGGGGGCGGAGATAGCCGGAGGTCCGTGAATGAGTATTCAATGAGGGAAAGAGCGCGAAGGAGAGTGCGAGGGTGAGGAAGGGTGAAAGGGGGAGTGTGATAGACGGGCGAGTTTGGAGAGTTGGGCAAGTGAGGGAAGGGGAGGGAGGTTGAAATTTGGGAGAAGGGGAATTGGTTGGAAGAGAAGAGGGGAAAGGGCATGGGGAGAGAGACGGATGGGGAGAGATATAAGGATTTTCGATAGATGTGCGAAATTAGAGAGAGTAGGCAGAGGGAGGGGCAAAGGTGGTAAAATATGGAGAGGTTGAGAGAGGAATGAAAGATGTGTGAGAGGGAGGGTGGTGGAAGGCAAAGCTGAGGAAAAAGGGAGGGGAATAAGGGAGGGAAAGCGGGGAAAGGAGGAGAGAGAGAGGGAGACAGAGAGATCAGATGAGGGAACAAGGTGGTTCGAAAGTTGAGAGATTCGTTCAAGTTTTCCGCTTCCTCCATGGTTCCCTCATCACCTCCACTCCAATGTTGTTTCCTTTTTATCGACCCTCCCACGGTGATCCCTCCGCTCCGTGCTCCCTCCTCAACGTCCTTTTCCCCTCAGCGACCACTCTCACAGCAAATCCTCCTCACCGAATTCCAAGCCTCACCCACCACTACACGCCTCCCAGTGAATCCCCTCCTCAGCGCCCCCTCGCACAGCACTGCCTCCTCACCCCATCCCACAGGGCTCTGTCCAGACATCCAGTCACGAAGGCACCATCCACACCAAACACCGCCCCCCGCTTCCAATGTGCTGAATGCTCACTCTACGTCCATGAGCGCACAGTCCACACCGACCGTCTCACAGAGCTCCCTCATCATGGTCTATATCACGAGTTCCCTCCGACGTATTCTGCAGCAGTGAATCATCGGGGTCAACTGTACTTTGCCCTGAAATCTATCGAAAGGAATCGACACGTCACCTAAACACTGTCAAACCAAAAAAGATGAAACTGACCTTCATCTCTCCGGACCCGGGGCGCCGAGGGAGCCGTGGTATTCAGCTGCACGTACGATACATCCGGTTCAGCTGGGGACAGAACATCTGAGGGTGAGAATCTGGGAGAGGCTTCCTCCTCACCGTCACACCGCACATTCCCGGGGTCAGACGCAGAGTAAGTCTCCATCCACACCTTCACACAGCACATTCACGGTTGAGGCACAGAGAGGAACTCTCTCCACACAGTCCTATCACACATTTTTTAGACAGAAACACAGTGCAGCTCCCTCCACACTGTCACGTCACTTATCCCGGGTCAATGACTGAGAATCATATAAACCACACCGCCATCTAGCGTTTGGCTAGTGAATTGCAGAGCGACGCAGACATACCGAGGCTCAGATATAAATGTTCAGAACGGCGCAGGCCACTTACAAAGGCTACGCTTTCGGCTACTACGCAGAGTGTAAATCAGCCTTAAAACTCCCTTCGCAGCGAGTCGTCATGAGTACCTGGGGTCAGACACCGAGTAAAGCGCCCTCAGCACCGACCGACCACACCACATCCCCGGGGTCAGCTATGGAGAGTAGCTCCGTCCACGCTATCCTATCTCATACTCCCGGGGTCAGAGACAGCTGTAAGCTGTCTCCCTCTCTCTGCACTACTCACCTCCCGAAGGAGCTTGTGGGTCCGTTCCTGTGAGCCGCATGTTCGCGTAGGTCTCGCTCTCGTCCATCCTGTCGAGTCTCTGAGCTCCTGAAAGGGACGGGACCTTCGGGACAGGAAACCCGGAGTGGGAGACCGTGGTCCACTAACACCTGATGAACAGCCGATAAAGAGAGGGACAGAGATGAGAGAGGAAGTGCGGGGAGGTGAGAGATTGTGTGTGAGAGAGGGTGTTTGAGTGAGATGAGAGTGGCGGGGGCGGGGTGATGAGAAATAGAGGGAGGAGAGAGATCTGGAGAGTGACTGGCCAAATGAAACTCCCCAGCACACAATCACACACTCGAATTCCTTGTACTCAATCTCCCCTTATCAAACGACATTCTCTCTCTCTCTCTCTCTCTCTCTCTCTCTCTCTCTCTCTCTCTCTCTCTCTCTCTCTCTCTCTCTCTCTCTCTCTCTCTCTCTCTCTCTCTCTATCTCTCTCTCAATCCATCTCATTCTCACTCCATCTCGCTCTCATTTTCCCGCTCCCACCTTCCTGCTTTTATCACTCTCTCCTTCCCTTCTTCCGTTCCTTTCTCTCTCCCATTCCCATTTTCTCTCCTAATCCCACTCGCTCTCTTTCCAGATATCCCACTACACTTTCCCCTTCCGACTTTTCGAGGGTGGGGAAGGGTTTTGTGCTTCTTAACTCGGCACACGCAGTCGTCTCTCACCTTCTCCTATTCCCCCAATACCCACCCTCCTCACCCGTTCACTCCGTCCGCTTCATTTCTCGTTCCCTTCCCTCCACACCCTCTTTCGCTTCCCCTTCCTGCCACCACACAGTTCCTCTTTCCCTCTCGCCTACTTCCCTCACGACCCGCCCTCCGTATCCCTCAATTCCCACCCTCAGCCCTCACCCGCTCCTTCTCTCCCTCTCACCATTCCCCTCTTCCCCACCATCTCCCTACCTCTGGCCGTTCCAGAAGACTTGACTCGTGTGTCTGCCTCAGAGACTGCGCGTCTCTGCCTGTGTGTGTATGATAGCTGCTGTGTTGCAGAGGGAAGAGGAAGGAAGGAGAGGCGATGAGTGGGCGGGACCGGTTTGGTGACATTGCACACACGGCAGGAACCAATTAATCGACTTATCTACACAGAACTGTGGAGAGGCTCAGAAACGAGTGGCCGATATCGAGTAGAAAATGATGTAAGACCAGGCGACAAAACTCCCCAGAGCCCAGGCGTGTAGACCATCAAGTCCAGCTGTCTCATCTACCTTCAGACCTTTCAGTATCGCAAAAACCTTCTGCCCAGTGATGGTAACTTCTCACACAACCGACACCCTGACAACCTGTACCTTCCATCCTTCTGGTCGTGTCTGCCACAGTGAAGACTAGTGCAAAGTACTCATTCATTCCTTCTGCTGTTTCTTTCTTTCCAGATGCTCTCCAGCGGTCCTACACCCACCTCCTCACCTCCTTCCGGTTCATCCATCTGAAGAAACTTCAGGCATCCTCTTTAACATTATTGGCTAGTTTAATGTCATATCCCATCTTTACCTCTTTAGTTTCTTTTCCTTTTTGTCCACCGTGTAAGTTGCAGCTCAGCCGACTGACTGCAATTTCCCCAAGTAATCAACCTCTCCTCAGTGTGCATTGCCTCTATTTCTAAACCAAATACTTCATCGTCAGCACTATTACCCGCCTTTCCTACAATTCTTCTGCAATGAAATGTATGCAGTTCAGGACAGGAGTTGCACTGAACTCAATCATATGATTCCGAATATGGTGTGAGGTCTTACAACCATCTGCCTCCACACATACTCCATAATCTGTTTTGGCAATCTGGCTCCCATCCCTCAGCAACTGGTCCGAACCGATAACAGTCAGCTATCCAGTTTTCCTGGTTCTGGGCTCACTAGCACGCGGCACGAGCAGCAATCCTGAGATCACCACCCTGGACATCCTGCCCTTTAACTTAGAACCTAACTCCCTGTACTCCCTCCTCACACACCCTATCCATGGCACTGATACCTTCAAGTAACACGATTTCACTTGCTCTGCAGTGGGCCTGGGACCATCCGGACAATAGCAATGCTTACGTCACGCTGTGGTGTATTGGCAACAACTCAGCGTTCAGCACAGTCATTTCCTCAGTTCTCATCAACAAGCTCCAAACCCTGGGCCGTTGCTTCTCCCTCTGCAAAATAATGTTTGACATCCTCATCGTGAAACCACAGTCCGTGGAGATCGGTCATAACATTTCCGATCCAGGTGTAGTATTGCAGTAACAGAGAGGTTACCAAGTGTCATACAGATCAGAAACAAACGGGCAAAGAACTGGCAGATGGAATACAGAGCCTGGAAGTGTACAGTCATGCAATTTGCCAGAAGAAATAAAAGTGTAGAGAATATAACTTTTTAAAAAATCAATAATCTACGGCGCAAAGCGAATTTGGGAGTCCTGCTGCAGAACTCCCTTAAGGTTAACTGACAGGTGGAGTCAGTGGTGGGAAAGACAAGCGCAATGTTCACGTTCATTTCCAGATGACCGCAACGTCAGAACAATTTTTTTTAATGTTTAGACTATACAAGGCACTGGTGTGGGCTCATTTGTAGCATTATGAGCTGTGTTGGTCCCCTTATAAAGTAAAGGGTTTGCTGACATTGGAGATGATACGATCATAAGGCATTGCGAAGCATAAGACCATTCAGCCCATCGAAACTGATTTGCCATTTCATTCCCGGCTGCTCCCGGATCCCACTCAGCATTTCTTCTCGCCGTATAATTTTTTGCCTGCCCAATCAGAAAACTGTCAAATTCCGCCTCGGTGCACTTGGCCTCCAGCATGGTTTGTGACAGAGCATTCCGCATATTCTCTCGTCCCTGGCAACAAACGCTCCTCTTTGCTTCTATTCTAAAACGTTGTCCCGCGACTCTGAGCATGTGCCATCTAGTTCTGGATATCCCCGCCACCGGAAACATCCGCTGCGCATCCACCGTATTTAGCTTTATCAACTTCTAAATTCAAGTGAGTACAGGCACACAGTTGCCGAACGCTCCCCGCATGTTAACCCCTTCATTTCCATAATTATCCTCTTTAAACCCGTCTGGACTCTCTCCAATGACAGCACATCCCTTCTGACATGTGGGGCCCAGACCCTTGCCAATACTCCAAATGCGGCCTTGTTGTTGCCTTATAAAGCCTCACCGTTATCACTTTTATTTCCCCTTGAGATAAATACCACTATTGCATTTGCCTTCTGACCCCAGACTCAAACTGCAAATTAAACTTCTGGGAGTCTCGCACAAGGGATCCAAGTTGTTCTGCAACTGTGATGTATAAAACGTCTCCGCATTTAGATAATTGTCTGCCCTGTTATTCCTCTAACCAAAACGCAATATCATGCATTTCTCTACACTGTGTTCCACTTGATACTCCCTTCCCATTTTTCCAATCTGCCCAAGTCCTGTCCTGTTGCAATCGCATTGTTTCCTCAACACTAGCTACCTCTCCACCTATCTTCGTATAATGCGCAAATGCTTCCACAAAACCGTCCAAATCACGATACAAATAATTGTCAAACAATGTGAAAATATTGATCCAAACAATGGCAAGTGAGGACAAGCTCTAGTTTCAGGCAGCCAACCAGAAATGGACCATGTTATTCCCTCTCGCTACCTCCTGCCTGACAGACATCCCTGTATCCATGGCAGTATCCTACCCGGAACGCCACGGGATTTTGTCTTGTTGAGGAGCATCGTGTGTTGAATCTTATCAAATTCCTTCTGAAAATCCAAGTAAATGGCTTCCATTGTCTCTCCTTTGCCCGGACTGTTTGTTACTTCCTCTAGCAACTCTAACAGATTTGTCAGGCAAGATTTCCCTCAACAGAAACCATGCTGGCTTTGAGATATTTTATCATTCCCCTCCATGAACCCCGGAAGCTCAAATTTGAAAACAGACTCCAACACATTTCTGAACAACTGAGATCAGGCTGACGGGCCTATAATTTCAGTTATTTAGCCTCCCTTCCTTCTCAAAGAGTGGAATGACATTTGCAATCTTCCCGTCCTCCGCGAGATACGTGATTTCCGAAGATCAAGACTAATGCATCCGATTTCTTTTCGGAAACCTCTCTGAGGTATTTGAAATGTGGTCTGTCTGCTGTAGGTGACCTATCCAACTTAAGACCTTTGAGTGTTACTCGCGCATTTTCCTTTGTAATCGCAATGGCACTCACTCTTGCACCCGGACACTCATGGCTCTCTGGCGCACTGCTGGTTTCCTCCGCAGTGAAGACAAAGACATTACGTCCATCTGCTATTTTTGTCACCCATTAATACCTCACCAGAATTACTTTCCAGTGGCCTGATAACAGCTCACACCTTCCCATTAACGTTTGTATTACTGAGGAAAATGAATTATGGGATCCTGCTTTATTTTATTGCCCAATTTTATCATGTTCCATTTTTATTCCATTTTATAGCCTTTTGGTTGCCTTTTGATGGATTTTAAAAACTTTCAAATCATCTATTTTCCCATTCAATTTTGCTACCATTTATTGGCTTAACTGCAGTCCTTAACTTCCTTTGTCAGCGTCAGTTGTCAGTGTCTGTCATTTGAGAACTTCTTCTGTGTGACATATCTATCCAGCTCATTGTGCACAATCACCAGACATTGCAGCCATCCCTGCTCTGCCGGCGTCCCAGCCATTATCCCCGTCCGTTCTCCCTGGGCAAGTTCCTCTTTGATGACTCTGTAAATCCCCTTATTCCACGGTGCTACTGATACATGTGACTGATGCTTCTCCCGCACTAATTGGAGTATGTAAATAATCGTACTTCTTCGGTAAACAGGCTTTTGGCTTTTTGGACCTCGCACTTACGAATGCTGGGGATTCGGTTTGAAATATTCAGGACTCAGGCACGCAGGAGCCAACAGACCATCCGGGAATCTCATTATGGCACCATGAACTTCCTGTCTGTTCCCCGAACTAACGAATACCCTATCACCACAGCGTGTCTCTTCGTCCCCCTTCCCTTCTGAGTCAAGAGGCAGACCACTGGAACATTGGAAACTCCTTCTCTCTATTCGTTCGTTTGCCCGACTGTATCTGATGTGTTTACCTGGGCTACAGATGAGCATGACCACAGGGGTACTCTGAACTGGCTCGCCGACCGCTTTCTCCGTCCTATCTGTCACCCAGTCTCCTGTGTCCTCCACCTTGGGTGTAACTGCCTCCCTATAAGTCCTATCTATTACCCGGTTAGCCTCCAGAATTATTTGAATATCCCGGATGTTAGCATCTCAAATGATCTACACAGGGCCCAAAACGTTGACAAGATGCACTTTGTCTCTTTCCACCATAGTTCCACAACGGTTGCAATCTCATTTGCTCTCCATTGGGCCTTGGACCATTGCACAACAGCAATAGTTACGTCAGGCTGCGGTTTATTGGCCTTAGCTCAGCGTTCAGCACAATCATTTCCTCAGTTCTTAAAAACAAGCTCGAAATCCAGGGCCAGAGTACGTAAAATAGATCATAGAAAATAGAATGTACAGTAATGGCCCTTCGGCCCACCATGTTGTGCCGACCCTTAAACACTGCCTCACATATAACACCCCACCTCCACCTCACATATAACACCTCCACCACATACCTGTCTTGTAGTCTCTTAAATTTCTCTAGTGTATCTGCCTCCACCACTGGCTCAGGCAGTGCATTTGACGTTCCAACCACCCTCTGAGTGAAAAACCTTCCTCTAATATCCCCTTTGAACATCCCACCCCTTCTCTTAAAGCTATGTCCTATTGTACTGAGCAGTGGTGCCCTGGGGAAGAGGCGCTGGCTGTCCATTCTATCTACCCATCTTAATATTTTGTGTACCTCTATCATAACTCCTCTCATCCTCCTTCTCTCTTTCGCCATTACAGATATTGACACTACACGCTGCAACCGCAAAGTAAACAACATTATGACGGACCCCACGCACCCTTCATGCAAACCCTTCTCCCTCCTGCCGTCTGTGAAAAGGCACAGAAGCATTTGGACTCTCACGTCCAGACTTTGTAACAATATCTACCTCCAAGCTATCAGACTTCTCAATACCCAGAGTTTGGACTGAAACCTTACCGCCCTATTGTCCTGTACATTACTTATTGTAATGCCTGCATAGCTCCGTTGTTTTGTGTAGATTTCATTTTCTTTTTTTTGTTTGTTTTTTTTTTACATAGTTCAGTATAGTTTTTGTACTATGTCATGTAACACCATGGTCCTGACAAACGTTGTCATGATTTTACTATGTACTATACCAGCAGTTATGGTCGAAAAGACGAATAAAAAGTGACTTGACATGACTTCTTTCCAAAGAGTACTGCCCTAACTCCCTTAATCTCTGATCACAGTGCATACTCCCTTCAGCAGGCAGCATTCTGGTTAATCTCCATGTACCGTTTCCAATGTTTCCACATCCTTCCTACAGTGAGGAAAACAGAACCGGAGACAATACTCCAAGTGTGGCCTAACAAGGGATCTATAGAACATCATTACTTCGCGAAACAATCTCTGTCCCTCGACTTATGAAAGCTAACACCCTATAATCTTTCTTAACTACCCTATTTACCTGTGAGGCAACTTTCTGAAATCAGAGGACATTTACACCCTCGATCGCTCAGCTCCTCCACACAACCAAGTATCCTGCCATTTACTTTGTACTCTGCCTTGTAGTTTGTCTTTTTAAAGAGTAACTCCTCACACTTCTCCAGATTCAACTCCATCTGCCACTTCTCAGCCCACTTCTGCAACCTATCAATATCTCTCTGCAACCTTCGACAATCTTCTACACTATCCAAAACACCACCAACCTTTGTGTTGTCTTCAAACTTGTCAACCCACCCTTCTACACCCACATCCAGGTCGTTAATAATACTCGGAAAAGTAGGGATCCCAGAACTAACGTGCCCCAGAACTTCAACCTCATTCATATTGTCCTCACCGCCATCAAGTTCCCTCTCATTGGTGAATACCGGAGAGAAGTATTCATTGAGTATTTCGCTCTCTTCCACAGCCTCCATGTACACCTTCCAACTTCTCTAATCGTTCCTAACTTCACTCCTGTCATCCTTTTGCTCCTCTCATCATTGAACAGTGCCATGCGGTTCTCCTTTACCCTTCTCGCCAAGGCCTACTCCTACCTCCTCTCCTCAGCCCCTTCTTAAGCTCCTTTCTTCCTACCCTATATTCCTCTATAGACCCATCCGATCCTTGCTTTCGAACCCATTCATCCTTAGTTTTCTTTTTTCCGAATTTTCTCTCAATTTAAAAAATAGGATCTATAATCTCTGCTTCCTGAAAACAGCCTGTCACTCCACCTATCTTCAAATTCTCTGCAAACGTCGCAACAACGCAATCAGCTCCATCATCCAAATGATTAATATACAAGCTAAAACGTTTTGGTCCCAACACAGCCCCACCTGGAAAGTGATGAGCCACCAGCAGCCAACCAAAAGGTTTCCTTTCATTCCAACACTTTGCCCCTGCAACTAAAACACCGTTTTATCCATTATACTGCGCACAGTAAAATTCACAACTTTCAGTTCTGTATTCATCCTTTTCTATGGTATCTATGGAGCTGCAACTCCGCCAATTGACTGCCATATTGCCCACTCAATAGCCTCTCCTCAGTAAGCATTGCCTCTGTTTGTAAACCAGTTACCTCATCTTCAGAACTGCTTTCAGCCAATTCAGGTCCTTCTGCATTGAAATGTATGCAGACCAGCACAATATTTGTTGTGATGTCGACTATCTGATCACCAACTTTGTGTGAGTTCTTACCACCATCCGCCTCCACAACCTCTCCAGTTGTTGTTCTGGAACTCTGTCTCCCATCTCTCTGTAATTACCTGAGACCCATGAGCGTAAACTGTATTACCTTCATGGTTCTGGGCACGGCTAGCAATGGTATTGGAGATCCTGCCCATTAACCTAACTCCCTGTATGAGCTCCTCACTTACCCTACCCATACCAATAGTAGCCAAATGGAACGCGATCAGACAGTCTCCCAACTGGGCCTTGGACCATCTGGACAATTGCAAGATCTCCATCAGTCTGTGGATTATGACAACAGCTCAGAGTTCAGCACAATCATTTCCTCAGTTCTTATCGACACGCTCCTAATCCCGGGCCGTTGCATCTCCATCTGCAACAGAATGTTTTACTTCCTCATCGCAAAACCACACTCGGTGTAGATGGGCCATAACAGTTCCGATCAACAAACAGTGTTGAAGTAGCAGAGGGGCTGCAGAAGGGTTTATACATATTAGGAAAATGGGCAAATTAGAGGCTGATGGAATACCGTGCGAGGAGCGGCATTGGCATGCAGTTTGGTAGCAGAAATAAAGGTGTAGACTACTTTCCAAATGTAGAGAAAATGCAGCAGAACACGTAGAACAGGGTTTGGGCATCCTCGTGCAGGGTTCACTCAACATTAGGTTACAGGTGTAGTGGGTGGTGAGGAAGGCAAATACAACGTCACATTCAATTCCAGATTAGGAGAAGATAAAGCAACGATCAAAAATTCGCTTTAATCATCCCTGACATTCGGCCTCATCCGGTGTGTGGCAGAACATTCCACAGATTCACATCTCCCTGGGCAAAGAAATAATTCCTCCCTACCTCTGGTCTAAGAGGGTGCCCCACAATTCTGATGGAGTTTACTGCAGTTCTGCACAGAACCCCCCACCCCCCACCAAAGGAAACGACCTTCCTGATTCAACCTGTCTTGTTCTTTCAGTATTCGGTAGGTTTCAATGAGACTTAGCACATACCCCACACCCGCTCTTCAGCCTCTCTCTGATAGCTTGTATGCGCGCCTGTATCTAATGTGTTCTACATTCTACTAATGCTGATGGCCACAGGGGTACTCTGCACTGGCTCATTAACCGCTTTCCCCTGTCTCGCTGTCACCCAGTTTCCTGTGTCCTTCACCATGGGTGTAACTGCCTCTCTATAAGTCCTGTCTGTCACCCGGGAAGCCTGTCGAATTATTTGAATATCACGGATGTTAGCATCTCAGAGTATCTATAGAGGGCCCTGAACGCTGACCAGCTGCACTTTGTCTCTCTCCACGATAGGTCCACAACGGGTGCAATCTCATTTGCTCTCCACCGGGCCCTGGACCATTGCACAACAGCAATAATTACGTCAGGCTGCGGTTTATTGTCCATAGCTCAGCGTTCAGCACAATCATTTCCTCAGTTCTTAAAAACAAGCTCCAGTTCTTCCAAACTGGGGAGACTTTAAACTAGAACGGTTGGGGGGTGTGAATCAAATTCAAGAGACTAGGAGAGAGGAGGCTAGTTCATAGATAGAGAAAACTAGTAGACAGATGTGAGGGAGGATAAGCAGGTGACAGAAAACGGGAGTGATCAGACCGAAGATCTTGGGGAGAAGGAAGACAAATATAATAAAAGTGTTTGCATCGTTACGGAGAAACAGAGAGTAAGAGGTGGAGAGTTTCTTAAATACATCTATTTTAATGCTAGGAGAATTGTAAGATAGGTGGATGAGCTTAGAGCATGGATTGATACCTGTACATATGATGTTGCAGCTATTAGTGAAACATGGTTGCAGGAGGAGTGTCATTGGCAACTAAATATTCCTGGATTTCGGTGTTTCAGGAGTGATAGAATCTATGGGGGGGGGTGAAAGAGGGGGAGGTGTTGCATTGCTTCTCGGAGAAAATATTACAACGGTAACTTGGCAGAATAGATTAGAGAGCTCGTGTAGGGAGCCTATTTGGTTGGAATTAAGGAATGCGGAAAGGTATATTACCACTTATAGCGGTGTATTATAGATCACCTAATGGGGAGCGAGAATTGAAGGAGCAAATTTGCGAGGACATAGCAGTTACTTGTAGTAAGCACAAGTTGTGATTGTGGGAGATTTGTATTTTCCAGACATCGATTGGAAAGCCCATGTTGTAAAAGGGCTGGATGGTTTGGAGTGTGTAAAATTTGTGCAGCATAGTTTTTCTGCAGCAATATATAGAGGTTCCGGGTAGAGAAGGGGCAGAGTTATATCTCCTGTTAGGGAATGAGATCGGTCAAGTGACGGAAGTATGTGTTGTGGATCACATCGGGTCCAGTGATCACAATGCCTTTAGGTTCATTATAATTATGGAGAAGGATAGGACTGCACTCAAGTTTTAGATTTTTGATTGGAGAAAGGCTGACTTTGAGGAGATGCGAAAGGATTTAAAAGCAGTTGAATTGGACATTTTGTTTTATGTGAAGGATTTTACAGAGAAATGGAAGTCATTTGAAGTGGAACTTTTTAGGGTACAGAACGTTTCAGTCATATTGAAAGGAAAGGTTAAAAATTTCAGAGAGGCATGGTTTTCAAGTGCTATTCGAATCTTGGTTCGGAAAAAGAGAGATGTCTGCAATAAATATAGGCAGGATGGAGTAAATGAGGTGTTCAAGGAATGTTAAGAATGTAAAAAAAAAAAAGAATCTTAAGTAAGAAATTACAAAACGTTAAAAGAAGATACGAGGTTGCTTTAGCAAGTAAGGTGAAAATAAATCCGAAGTGTTTCTGCAGTTATATTAATAGCAAAAGGATAGTGAGGGATAAAATTGGTCCCTGAGAGAATCGGAATTGACAGTTATGTGTTGAGTCGAAAGAGATGGGGGAGATTTTGAACATTTTTTTTCTTCTTCTGTATCACCTAAGCAGAAGGATATTGAATTGAGTAACGTAAGGAAACATGTAGGGAAGTTATCTAAACTATGACGATTAAAGAGGAAGAATTACTGGCGCTTTTAAGGAATATAAGGTGGATAAATCTCCGGGTCCTGACAGGATATTCCCTAGGACGTTCAGAGAACATAGTGTAGAAATAACAGGGGTTCTGACAGAAATCTTGCAAATGTCATCAGAAACGGAGATGGTGCCGGAGGATTGGAGTATTTCTCAAGAGGTTCCATTTTTGTAAAACGGTTCTAAGAGTAAACCTAGCAATTATAAGCCTGTCTGTTTGACGTCAGTGGTGGGTAAATTAATGGAAAATATTCTTAGTGATGGTATATATAATTATCTGGACAGACAGGGTTTGATTAGAAACAGTCAGCATGGATTTTTGTGTGGAAGGTCATGTTTGTCAACTCGTATTGAAATTTTGGAAGAGGTTACGAGGAAAGATGACGAAGTTAAAGCAGTGGATGTTTTCAATATGGACTTCAGTAAGGCTTTGACAAGGTTCCGCAGGTGTGGTTAGTTCGGAAGGTTGAATCTTTAGGTACTGATATTGAAGTAGTAAAATGGATTCAACAGTGGCTTGAGCGGAGATGCCAGAGAGTAGTCGTGGATAACAGTTCGTCAGTTGTGAGGTCTCTGTCTAATGGCGTGCCTCGCGGATCTGTACTGTGTCCAATTGTGTTTGTGATATACTTAAATGATGTGGATGATGGGGTGGTAAATTGGATTAGTAACTATGCAGATGATGCTAAGTTAGGTAGCGTTGTTGATAATGAAGTAGGTTTTCAAATCTTGCAGACAGGTTTAGGCCATTTAGAAGAGTGGGCTGAACGATGGCAGATTGAGTTTAATGATGATAAGTGGAGCCGCTACATCTTGGTAGAAATAATCCAAATAGGACATAGATGGTAAATGGTAGGGCATTGAAGAATGCAGGAGAACAGAGTGATCTAGGAATAATGGTGCATAGTTCCCTGAAGGTGGAATCTCATGTGGATAGGCTGGTGAAGTAAGCTTTTGGTATGCTCGTCTTTATAAATCAGAGCATTGAGTATAGGAGCTGGAATGTAATGTTAAAATTGTACAAGGCATTGGTAAGGCCGAATTTGGAGCATTTTCTACAGTTCTGGTCACCGAATTACAGGAAAGATATCAACAAAATAGAGAGAGTACAGAGGATATTTAGAAGAATGTTACCTGGGTTTCAGCACCCAGGTTACAAGGAAAGGTTGACCAAGTTAAGACTATTTTCTTTGGAGCGTAGAAAGTTGCGGGTGGACTTGATAGAGGTATTTAAAATTACGAGGGTGATAGCGTTCACATGGATAGGCTTTTTTTTTCCATTGAGTGTAGGGGAGATTCAAACAAGAGGACATGAGCTGAGAGTTCGGAGGCAAAAGTTTATGGGTAACACGAGGGGGAATATCATTACTCAGAGAGTGGTAGCTGTTTGGAACGAGCTTCCAGTACAAGTGGTAGATGCAGGTTCGATATTGACATTTAAAGTAAATCTGGATAGTTACATGGACAGGAAAGGAATGAAGGGTTATGGACTGACTACGTGCCAGTGGGACTAGGTAAGAGGAAGCGTTCAGCAGGGACAAGAAGGGCAGAGATGGCCTGTTTCCGTACTGTAATTGTTATACAGTTATATGCACGAATTAAATGTTCTCAACGTCTTGCCTAAACTGTAGTATGCGAATATGAAATCAGTGGAGTGGTTAAACAATTAGTTTTAATGACTTCACCCGAGGGGTATGTAAACTTGTAAACTTGTAACCCACTGGGAATAGGATGAAAGAAATGAAAGCGAGAATAAATCACCCTCTCTACTATTATTCTGACATGACACATTCTGTAAATAGAGTAGTGATCCTATCTGAACTCAGGCAGAGGATGTTTCCGAGGATTAAATAACATGAATTGGGAAAAGCTGACTATAAATGTATTTGTCTAAGGGGTACGTAAACTTGTTTGTATTGTGATTAACAGCTTGATCCCGGCTGTATTCATCGGTATTTCTGTGTGATAGAATTATAATTTAAAAAATTGAGTTGAAACGAAATGAAATAATACCGCCTCGTCGGTAGAGGTCGCACCTTCGGTGGAAGAGAGCACAGTGATTCAGATATATGAAGATCTCTTTCCAAACCTATCTCTTTAGCCACATGTTAAACTCAATGTTCTTCATAATTTTGTGCACGGCTGCACATACATAGGTTTGCAGAACCGGCTCACTCTTTTGCCTATATACCGGTGTCTATAACATAGAAACATAGAAAACTGATTGCGCAACACATGTCTGTCGGCCCACAAAGCTGTGCCGAACATGTCCTTTCCTTAGATCTATCTAGGCATTACCCATAGACCTGTATTATACCAAGCTCTTTGTACCTATCCAGGAGTATCACAAAGACTCTATCGTTTCCGCCTCCACCACCGCCGCCGGCAGCCCATTCCACACACTGACCACTCTCTGTGTAAAAAAAATGACCCTGACACCTCCTCTGTATGTACCACTTTGCAAGCACCATAAAACAATATTCTTTTGTGCTCGACATTTCAGCCCTCGGAAAAAATCCTCTATCAATCCACACGATCAATGCCTCTCATTATCTTGTGCACAACTATCAGTTCACCACCCATCCTCCGTCGCTCCAAGGAGAAAAGGTCGAATTCACTCAAACTCATAAGGCATGCTCCCCAATCCAGGCCACATCCTTGTAAATCTGGGGATCAAATACTACCGAGGAATCTCGTTCTCGTCCACAGTACCTCTTTTCTGTTTCCCTCAATAGAACACTCTATCGATACAGCTCGCGACATCTCACCCCATTCCTTTCTGAGCCACAGAACCATAGTCAGTGCCAGAGACCTGACTGGTGAGACTTTCCCCTGCTTGGTCAGTTGCACCTCTCTCCTCCCATGCAGAAGTAGACAAAGTGGTCTATCTGTTATTGGGCGGGTTGGCCACAGGGGGTCTCTGCACTGGCTCTGGCTGTTTAACCCCTTTCACCTTCCTGTCCGTCACCCTGTTTACTGTATCCTACACCTTGGCTGTAAGTACATCTCTATATGTCCCCCGCATTACCCGCACAACTCCCTGAATGATCCCGAATTCATCCAGTTCCAGTTCCAACTCTGTAACGCAGAGCGATAGAAGGTGCAGCTGGATGACGTTCTTACAGGTGAAGTTGTCAGGGACTCTGGAGGTGTCCATGCCCTCCCACAACCCGCAAGGAAAGCAGTCAACTCTCCTGTCCGGCATGCTTACTGCTGTTCCTAACTGGAATTACAAACGAAACAATAAATAAATTGAAAAACACATTTGCCAACAGTTTCGTTTCTTCTCTCAAGCGAGACTCTCCTGCTTATAGCATGAAGCTGATAAGCCCTCCATCTTTCGCTCAAATACGGTTTACTCTCACAATAGCTGCTACTCCGAGGTATGCCTCCTCTGCTCGGTTCATCACACGGATACAGATTCAAACAATGAATGAAATTCACCCCACACCGTCCCATCACCCAGACCCGGGGTCAGGCCCAGATTGAAGCTCCCACCCCCCACCCCCCCCCCGGTCCCGTCACACACTCCGGGGTTCAGAAGCTGCTTTCCTCTCGCCACCCCCAGCACTCCGCCGTTCCAGTAGTCCTTCATTGTGTGTCTGTCTCGGAGACTGTGCGCGTGTTCGTGTTCAGATGGTGAGCAGTGAAGAGCAGAGAAGTGGGAGAGGTTGAGGGGGAGGGAGTAGGGACGTGGTGTCGAGACAGTGGTCACTGGGAGAAAGTGGTGTGGAACCGCGAGACCGGCCTGTCTACACAGAGGAGGGAATAGGATCAGAACCGAGAGATCGACATCCGTAGGAGGGGGTTGGGTGTTGTAACACCAGACGTCACCTCTCCCCCTTCCTCCCCAGAATTCCAGATGAACAGAGCTTGTCTGCTCATATTCCAGATGAACAAATGGGTGTAGAGGAGCGAGAGGGTTGATGGAACCGTGGAGAGAGTAGGGGATTGAACGGGTCAGGGAGACGGGAAGAGGAGATGGGGAAGAAGGAGATAACGGAGACGGCAAGTAGTGCGGGAGACGGGAGGGTTGATGGAGGCGAGGTGTGTAAAAGAAAATGACGGTGATGGAAATGAAGGTAGGGGAAATCGGCATCGGGTGGAGGGTGTTGTTGTGTGGTGGTGTAACACCAGACGTCACCTCTCTCTCTCTCTTCCTCACAATTTCACATTAACACAGAAAGGGAGCGGGGTAGAGGAGGGAGCGGGATGACGGAAACGTGGAAGACTGCACACGACGCAGCGTTTCAGAGAGACGGGGAGAGGAGTTGGGGAAGGGGGGATGACAGAGACGGCGTGAGGTGTAGGGGACAAGGCAGTAATGGAGACGAGGTGTGTAGAAGGGAAGCTATGACGACAACGGGGGAGGGTGGTGACGTAGAGGATGTACTGTTAGACTGTGGCGAGTTTGGTCGATGGGGAACAAGGGTTGACGACGAGGGGAGTCGGAGGGGAGGAAGGGGCTGAACGGATACAGGGTAGTGTGCAGGCACTGCGGGTGGTGACAGAGACTGGCGGTGTGTACAGGAGCGAGGGGGTCATGGAGATGGTCGAGGGTGATTGGAAAGGACAGACTGACTGGAACCTGGATTGGGGAAGAGGGAGGAACTGACAGAGACGGGGGAGGGGATGAGGAGGAGAAGCAAGAACAACTGACATGTGTAGCGGTGCACAGGAGGGAGGGAGTCATGGAATCTGGTAGGATTTTGGTGAAAGGGAACGGTTCTAATATCGGAGAGGGAGGAGTTGACTAAGACGAAGGGGGTTGTAGTTGAGTAAGTACACGAGTTGGAAATTCGCGTTGCAGTTGGAAAAGACGTCAGAGGGGGCACCATGTTTGGCTCTGCTCGCCCCCTTCTCTTCTGTGACCTCCGTCTCGAAGGCCGATGTAAGAATAATCCTTGAGGTGAGTCAAGGTCGTGACGTTGCGTCCGTATCGTTCAGCGGTGTGTTCATGTTATGCTGCAAGGCGTGTCGGTGTGCCAGTGTCACGATGAGTGGCGCGTTCATGTCCCGTTGAGGGCTGTGTCGGTGTCACGGTGAGGGTTGCGTCTGTGTAGTAGTGAGGGCTGTGTCGGTGTCATGGTGAGGGGTGTGTCTGTGTAGTAGTGAGGGATGTGTCGGTGTCACGGTGAGGGGTGTGTCTGTGTAGTAGTGAGGCCTGTGTGCCTAGTTTACTGCCTAGGTCGAGAGGTCGTTCCCTGAGTTTCTTAATGCATCGTCAACTGAACATTCGGTCTATTTTCCTCCCAATATGACCTGACAGAGAGTCATCGTATAACGACAAAATGATGAGAGGCATTGATCGTGTAGATAGTCAGAGGCTTTTTCCGGGTCTGAAATGGTTGCCACTGGAGGACACAGGTTTAAAGTGCTGGTGAGTAGGTACAGAGGAGATGTCAGGGGTAAGTTTTTTATTCAGAGAGTGGTGAGTGTGTGTCATGGGCTGTCGCTAACCGTGGTTGAAACGGATTCGATCGGGTTTTTAAGAGAATTTTGGATAGGTACATTGAGTTTAGAAAAATAGAGGGCTATAGTTAATCCTAGTAATTCTTTTAAGGTAGGACCGTGTTCGGCACAACATTGTGGGCCGAAGGGCCTGCATTGAGCTGTAGGTTTTCTATGTTCCTTTGTTTCTATATTTATTTTCTCTTGCTGATGAACCCGCCTTGCGGATTTGTTGTTGTTCAAACAAACGCGAGGCACTGGTTTATAATGCACACATTTCCCGCTCTCGAAATCTGATTGGAGGCTGTCCCAAGGGGAAAATATAAATATGAGTCTCTGACACCGTCAGTCATCACCTGAGCGAGACTCCTCCATACCATCCCATCTTACACACCCGGAGTCTGACGCTGAGTGAAGTACCCTCACCAAAATTACATCACATGTTCGGGGTCCGGCAAGGAGTGGAATTCCCTCCACACTGTCGCAACGCTTTGGAAAAGGAGTGAAGCTCCCTCTCACAGTCGTATAACGCAATTCCAGAGCCAGACGGTGAATGAAACTCCATCCACACAGTCGCATCAGCAAGAACTCGACATCTTTGCGGTGTTTATTAATATTTGCAATTTACATTAATTGTACATTTTTGCTCCGTACTGATGCATCAAAAGAGCAAATTCTAGGCGGTATAAGTTTCAGATAATAAATGAAATAGCAATTCCTGTGGAAAACATCCGAGAGGGTGTACAGGACACTTGGCTATTGGTCTTCACCAGTCACACTGAGTACAGGAGTCGGGAGGTCTCGTTGCCGTGGGACAAGAGGCGCACAGACAGAGGGAATGCGGACAAACTTTCACCCAGGGTCGGGTTATCGAGATCCGGAAGGCACAGTATTGAGGTGAGAGAGAGTGGAAAGCAGAAAGAGAGAGGGCGAGAGAGATCAGGGAGACGGAGGGTTCAGAGAGAACGGGGAGGGGAGAGAGAGTGTCTGGGTGAGTGAAGGGGAGAGAGGTGTAAGAGGTGTGCAGAGGGAGAAGAGAAAGAGCGAGCGGAGAAAGTTCGAGGAAATAAGGGGAAGTGAGGTGGTAGAGAGAAATGTAGAGGGAGTTGGGAATAGCGGGACGTGGGAATGGCGAGAAAGAAGGGGATAGACGGCGAGAGGGATTTGTCGGTGTCTGGTGGGGAGAATGTGGTTGCAACAAGAGGAAATGGAGTAGGAGGGAGGGGCAGAGAGTTTGGGGCGGGAACTTGATAGGATTTAGGAGTGAGAGAGAAGGGGAGAGAAGGAGGAGAAAATGGGGGTCGTCACTTGATTCATGTCGACTCCACTGGCTGTTGGCAAAGACGCTGGATCTTTTCAGGAATATCCGGGAACACTGGGGCCGACCTCTCACAGATGAAACGCCAATCACCATCACAGGTGTTACTGCTTCCGCACTGTCTGCAGACGCGCGTTCCGGAGGACGCCTTGAACAGGAGACTCCGGTGCACATTCCTATCCCAGAGGGTTAAACAATTTCAACAGAGACAAATCAGCTTCAGTGGAGGACTCAAGCGGAGTCCGTCCTCAAGCTAATCCCATGAATTTGATCTCTCCTAATTGCCTGTGTGAGTCCCCAAACTCATCCCATTCAACCACTCTCCCCCACGGCAGTGCCAGTACCCAGGCTGACACCGCGGCCCCAATGTCTCCCCACAATCCTGTGACAGTTCCCTAACTAATCGTACTGACCCAAAGTTTCCCCACAGCCCCATATCCCCCAAACTAATCCCACCGAACCGCTTGCTCACCACAGTCCCCTTTCAGTCCACTACGAATCGAACAAGCCCACCCTCCCCTCTCTGATCTGTCTCAGTCCCCGATCAAACCCCACGGTCCCACCGTTTCCCCACAGACCTATGGCTGTCCCGAAATGAATCCCACTGTTCCACACTCTTCCCTCAGCCCTGTGTGGTTCCAGGTTCATCTCGTTGCCCCTTCCTCTACCCAAAGCTTCGTGTCTGTCTCCTGACATATCCCACTACACCGCGCTCTCCCCATAGCCTCTGGTCCGCCTCCAGACTTATACCACCGGCACCATCTCTCTCACATCCTTGGCTCAGTACGCAAACTAATTTCGTTAAGCAAGTGTGTTCCATCGCCCTGTATTGGTCCACAAACTAATACAGTTTTCCTACTCTCGCCACTCAGATCTATGTCGTTCACCAAACTATTCCCACTGTTGCTCCCTCTCCTCACAGCCCGGCGATGATCTCCAAAATAATCTCACTGAACCGTGCTGTTCTCACCCACATGCGACAATACAAAACAATCTCTGTCACTGATCTCTCCCCACTGCCCCCTGGCAGTTTTCGAAATATTCCCACTGCAGTGCCCTTCCCCGACAGACGCGTGTCGGCCCCAAAATGTACCCATTGTGCCACCCTACCCTCTGCCACGTACAGACTACAAACAGATCTCAATGCCCCACCCTTTTACGACAAAGCTACTGCACTCCGTAAAGAAATCCCATTTTCTCCCGTCAGGACTATGTCAATAACCAATTTTCACCCCACAGATTAGTTATAATCTCACCCGTTTTCGCATTTTCCAATCCAGTAAACAGGTTTGCTGTCCAGAAGATTGTGGGATACAAAGCTCTGTGAAGTAAAATTTACTTGATTAATGTCTAGAATCGAAGAATATGTGCGGAGCTTCTCTCAGCTGATTACAACAGCAATCTGGGATGGGTCTGTCTGGAAGGAGCTTCACTCTGTGTCTGACCCCGAGATTGTGTGATGGGACGGCGTGGAGGGAGATTCATTCCGTGTCTGACCCCGGGAGTGTGTGATGGGGTGACGTGGAGGGAGATTCACTCTGAGTCTGACCCCTGTCGTGTGTGATGGGATGGTGTAGAGGGAGATTCACTCTGTGTCTGACCCCGGGATTGTGTGATTGGACTGTGTGGAGGGAGATTCACTTTGTGTCCGACCCCGGGAGTGTGTGATGGGACGGTGTGGAGGGAGATTCCCTCTGTGTCTGATCCCGGGAGTGTGTGATGGGACGGTGTGGAGGGAGATTCACTCTGTTTCTGACCCCGGGTGTGTGTGATGGGACGGTGTGGAGGACAATTCACTCTCCTTCTGACCCCGGGAGTGTGTGATGATTCCTGTGTTACTGTGGGATATTCCCGTGCTGTGATACATACCGCTTCAACCCTTGAATTGATTTCCAACAGCCTTGAATCACGGTTTGAACATTCTTGCATCGCTCTGCGGAAAGATGATTCAAACGTGGAAACGAAATAACACCGGTCTTTATTTGTGATCCAGTCCTTGCAACACGTTTGTTCTGAAAATCAGGGACAAGGGACAGTGACAAAAAGAGTGAATCTCCCATCACACTACCCCATCACACGCACCCGGCGTGTCACACACCCGGCGCGACACATAGAGGGAAATTCCCTGCACGCTGTCCCATCACGCACACCTGAGGTCAGGCACAGTGTTAATATCCCTCCGCAACGTCACACTGTAAATTAACAAGGATCAGGCCCGGTGAATTTCCCTCCACACCATCCATCACACACTCCCGGGGTCAAGACACAGAGTGAATAGAACATAGAACATAGAATATTACAGCACAGTACAGGCCGGCCCACAATGTTGTGTCGGCAATTAATCCCTTCCTCCCATATATCCCCCTGCCTTCATTTTCTCCATATTCCTGTCTATTTGTCGCTTAAATTTCACTAGTATATCTGTCTCCACCACTGACTCAGGCAGTGCATTCCACGGACCAACCACTCTGTGTAAAAAAAAACTTCCTCTAATATCCCCTTTGAATTTCCCATCCTTTACCTGAAAGCCATGTCCCCTTGTACTGAGCAGTAGTGCCCTGTGCGTTACCGTTCCCTGTGTCAGACTCCCGCAACACCCCGCCCATAAAACCTCTGACCCATCCCCCATTCCCGCCATAGCTTCTCATCACATGTGCACTGTGTCAAACACATCATACCCATCATACATACACGGGGTGAGAGACAGATTTAAGATCCCTGCACCGTCCGATCACACACTAACACGGCCAGACGCAGACTGAATCTCTCTCTCCACGGACCCATCACACATTCCAGGCGTTAGACGTGGAGTGAAACTCAGTGCACACTATCTTTTATAAATCCCCGGGTCAGACGTGGAGTCAAGCTTCCGCCTGCATTGTCCCTTCAAACACTCTCTGAGTCAGGAACAGACACTCATTCCAGTGGTTAGACGTGTAGTGAAGTTTCCTGCACAACGTCCTGACACACTCTTCCGGTGTCAGAATCTAGGTGTTCCGCCTTCCACATCGTCTTATCACACACTGCCGATGTCAAGCACAGCGTGACGCTTCCTCTCTCCATGCCTGCCCTGTGATGGGGAGAGGGTGAAAGAGGGGGATGATGCCTCACCTCTCCTGCTGGTCAATAATTCACAGAAAAGGTGACGGAGATCGTTGTGCATTTGCTTAAGGTCGGACAGATTAGAGTTGTGCGCAAAAAGCTTGGATTGAAGGGTTGAGTTTAACTCATGGTAGTTTCGGTGGCAGGTTTCCATAGACTGACGAATCTGTGATACTGAGAGAGATGGTGAGGGATGTTTAGCGTTTACAGTGACAAGTGAGTCAGCGTCACGCTACCGAACGAGTCACAGAGAATGTTGTGTCAGTGTCACGGTGAAGGGTGTCACAGTGAAGGATGTGTTGGTGTCACAGTGAGAGGCGTCGCCGCCACCTTGATGGGTGAGTCTGTGTCATGCTGAGGGGTAGATCAATGTCCCGGTGAAGATTTTGTTGACGTTATGTTGAGGGTCTGCGTCAGTATCGTGCGGGGCATACCCGAGTTGCTGTGAGGGACGTGTCGGTGTCACTGTGATAGGTGTTTCTGTGCCATGGCGAGAGGTGTACCGGTTCACAATGAAGTGTATCTCGATGTCAAGATGAGGAAAATATCAGGGTGTCAGGGCCTTGTGGTGTCACCGTGGGTGTAATGGCTGTGTCATGGTGTGGCGTGTGCTGGTCTCACAGAGAGGGATATGTCTGTGTCACGGTGAGAGAGCCATGTCATGGCCACGGTGTGTGCCAGAGGGTCACGCTGCGCTATTCGGTGTCAGTGTGAATTTCGGTGTCGGTATCGCGGTGAGGGTGTTCCTGTGTCGGGGTGAGGTGTGGGTCTCAGTGAGCGGTGCATCGGTGTTATGTTGAAGGGTGACCTTGTCTCGGCAAGGGGTATGACAGTGACGTGTGAGTCTTTGTCACGGTGCAGTGCAGAGAGGATCATGCTGATCACGGTCAGGGGCATGTCGATATTAGAGAAGGCTACGTTGTGGTCAGTGTGACTGCAACGTGTGTATCACGGCGAAGTTCGTGTCAGTGTTGCGGTTAGGAGTGTATCTGTGTATCGTTGAAGGTCGGGACCGTGCTACGGTGAGAGTGTTGTTGATGTTATGGTGCATGGCGTGTCAGTGTCAGAATGAGTCTTGATTTTCTTACGGTAAGGACCGTGTTTTTATCACGGTTAAAGGTTGCGTCTATGTTACAGAACATAAAACATAGAATAGTACACTACAGTACAGGCCCTCCGGCCCCAAGAACGTTGTGCCGAGGCTTAAACACAGCCTCCCACAGCCACTCCCCCACTTTCAATTCCTCCTTATACCTGTCTAGGAGCCTCTTAATCTTCACTAGTGTATCTGCCTCCACCACTGACTCAGGCAGTGCAGTCCACGCACCTACCACTCGCTGAGTAAAATTCCTTCCTTTGATATACCCCTTGTACTTCCCACCCCATACCTTAAAGCCATGTCTTCTTCTATTGAGCAGTGGTACCCAGGGAAGAGGCGTTGGCTGTCCACTCTATCTATTCCTCTTAATATCATGTATGCCTCAATCATGTCTCCTCTCATCCTCCTTCTCTCTAACGAGTAAAGACCTAGCTCTCTTAATCGCTGGACATATTGCATATTCTGTAAACCGGGCAGCATCCTGGTAAATCTCCTCTATACCCTTTCCAATGCTTCCACATCCTTCCTCTGGTAAGGCGAACAGAAATGGACACAATACTCCAAGTGTGGCCTAACTTGAGTTTTATACAGCTGCATCATTACATCGCGGCTCTTTAACTCAGTTCCTCGACTTATGAAAGCGAACGCCCCAAAAGCTTTCTTAATTACCCTGGCTGTCTATGAGGCAACTTTCAGGGATCTGGGGACATGTCCCCTCCAGATCCCTCTGTTCCTCCACTCTACCAAGCATCCTGCCATTTACGTTGTACTCAACCTCGGAGTTTGTCCTTCCGAAGTGTATCAGCTCACACTTTTCCAGTTCGAGTTCCATCTGCCACTTCTCCGCCAAATTCTGCCTCCTATTAATCTAATCTCTGCAACCTCTGATAGTCATCCACACGATCCACAACACCACAATCCTTCGCGTCATCTGAAAACTTGCCAACCCCCACATCCGGGTCGTTAATAAAAGTCACGAAAAACAGTAGTCCGTGAACCGATCATTCTGGGACATCACTAGCCACAGCCGTCCAAGCCAAAGGTACTCCCTCAACAACGACCCTCTGCTTTCTGCAAGCAAACGAATTCTCAATCCACGAACAAACTTCACTGGATCTCATGTCTACTGTCTTACTGAATAAGCCTACCGTGTGGAACCTTATCAAATGTCGTTTGCGGCAAGGTTTGTTAGTTCGGAGTAGAGAGAATGCCAGGCAGGATGTTGGAATGCTCCTCTTGCCGGATGTGGGATTTCAGGGACACCTCCGTGACAACGACACCTGCAAGAAGTGCATCCAGCTGCATCTCATAATAAACCGCGTTAGGGAACTGGAGCATGAGTTAGATGACCTCCAGATCATTTCCGAGAATGAGCAGTTTAAAGATAATAGTAAGCAAGCTAGGAGTAAATGGGTTATCGTCAGTCGAGGGCGGGGAAAAGGGCGGACAGAGGATGGTTCCCTTGTGGCCATTCCCCTCAGCGAGTTGTATACCGGTTTGAATACTGTTGAAGGGGGGGAATGACTTGCCTGGGAATGACAGGCTGTGGCTGCTGGATCTCTGCTACTGAGTCTGGTTCTGCAGTGCAGAAGGGAGGGGGTAGATGAGCAGAGAGATCGTGATAGGGGACTCGATAGTCAGAGGTACAGACAGGAGGTTCTGCAGTCGTGTCAGAAAATCCCGGAAGGTTTGTTTCCTCCCGGGTGCCAGGGTCAGGGATGTCTCTGGGCTCGTGCACAGCATGTTGAAGTGAGAGGATGTGCAGCCAGATGTCATGGTTCACAGATGTACAAATGACGTAGGAAGAAAGAGTGAGGAGGTCCTGAAGTGTGAGTATCGAGAGTTTGGTATGAAGTTAAAAAGCAGGACCTCGAGGATAGTGATCTCAAGATTGCTTCCTGTGCCACGTGCCAGTGAAGGTAAGTGTAGGATGCACTGGAGAATGAACACGTGTTTGTGGACCTGTTGTAGGGGTCAGGGTTTCAGATTCTTGGATATTTGGGACCTCTTCTGGACAGGTGGTACTTGTACAAGAGAAACTGGTTACACCTGAACTACCAGTATCCTTGCAGGGATGTTTGCTAGTGTTACTGGGGAATGTTTAAACTGGATTTGCAAGGGTTTGGGAACCAGAGTGTAAGAGCAGATAGTGGAACGGGGGTGAAAATATATGATGCTAAAAGCTCGAGCAAAGTCAGAAATAGAAGGGCTGTGTGTGGTGGTAATAATCTTCTGTGGTGTGTCTATTTCAATGCGAGGACTGCAAGCCAAACAAGTCTTGAGGCAAATCAGCGTAGATATATCCCCATGACCTGACAGATTACTCCGTCGGACCTTGAAAGAGAGCAGTGTTGAAATTGCCGGGGCCCTGGCAGATATATTTAAAATGTCGGTATCTACGGGTGAGGTACCAGAGGATGGGAGGGTAGCTCATTTTACTCCGTTGTTTAAGTAAAATCCTCTAAATGTAATCCGGGAAATTATAGGCCGTTATGTTTGACGTCAGTAGCAGGTAACTTATTGGAGGAATATTAAGATTAATATTAAACTGACGTGGTAGATCATAATTAACGAATCTAATAGATTCTCTAATATTTCTCTAATATCTCTAATAATCTCTAATATTTTTCGAGAAAATTACCAGGAATCTGGATGAAGGGAAGGCAGTGGAGTAAAGCCTTTGACAAGATCCCTCATGGGAGGTTAGTTAGGAAGATTCACTCCCTAGGTAGACATGCTGAGATAGTAAATTGGATTAAACATTGGCTCAATGGAAGAAGCCAGAGTGTGGTAGTGGAGGATTGCTTCCCTGAGTGGAGGCCTGTGAGTAGTGGTGTGCCACAGGAATCAGTGCAGGATCCATTGTTATTTGACATCTATATCAATGATCCGGATGATAATTTGGTGAAATGGATAAGCAAATTTTCTGATGATACAAAGTTTGGAGGTGTACTAGAAGGTGAACAAGATTTTGCAAACTTGCCGAGCGATTTGGATCAGCTGGAAAATGAGATGACAAATGGAAGATGGAGTTTAATGCAGACAGGTGTGAGGTATTGCACTTTGGAAGGATAAACTAATGTAGAACATACAAGGTAGGGCACTGAGGAGTGCAGTAGATCAGCGGGATCTGTGAATACAGATACATAATTCCTAATTCCTAATACATAATACATAATAAAAGTGGCGTCACAGGTAGGCAGTGTCGTAAAAAGAGCTTTTGGCACATTGGCCTTTAGAATTTCAAAATACTGAATCTAAGAGTTGGAATGTGACGGGGAGGTCGCATAAAATATTGGTGAGACCGAATATGGAGTATTGTGTGCAGTTTTGATTACCTCGTTAGAGGAAAGATATTAATACGTTTGAAAGAGTGCAGCGAAGGTTTGGAAGAATGTTGCCGGGAATTGAGAAACAGAGTTACAGAGAAAGGTTTCATAAGTTAGGACTTTATTCCATAGAGCGTAAAAAATTGAGGGAAATTTGATAGAGGTATATGAAATTATTTTGGGTATAGAAAGAGTGAATGCAAGCAGGCATTTTCCATCGTTTAGGGGAGAGAAATAAAAACAGAAGACATGGTTTAAGAGCGAAGGGCGAAAAGTTTAAAGCGAACATTGGGGGGAGGGCTTATTCACACAGAGAGGAGTGGGAGCGTTGAATGAGCTGTCATTTGAATTGGTGAATGCAGGCTCACATTTATCACATATGTAAAAGAACGGACATGTACATGGATGAGAGGGGTATGCAGTGATATGATCTACGTTCAGGTCAGTGGAACGGTGCAGTAAAAATGGTTCGGCATAGACAAGAAGGGACATGAAGCCTGTTTCTGTGCTGTAATGTTCTCTGGTTCTGTGATTGCCAGTTCTGTGTCGGTATCACGTTGAGCTCTGTGTTGGTGAGGCATGTGTCGTAGTCATTGTAAGCGGCCCGTCAGTACCGCATTGAGGGGTGTCTTCGTATCAGAGTGAAGGGTGTTTCTGGTTAATGTTGGGAATGTGTCGCTGTAACAGTGGCAATTTTTATTCTCTGCGGTTCGGTCTTTCCGGCTGGTGTTAAACTCACCATGAATCCTCCAGCAGATACCCGTGATAATGAGGGTCGCTGTTAAAACGTAGATTAGCCGTATGCTTGAGCCGGATCTGTCTCTCCTTGTGGGTCGTTCACTGTCAATGTCGTCTGTGAAAGAAATGGTTCTGCAGCATTGTTAATCGTCATTTTCCCTGATATAATCCAGTGCTGCTCTTCACACTCTCAGAGTTCAAATCAGTCTCTCCCCTCCTGAATAGCAGTGAACGTAAATCACGGAAAAGAACAGGCCCATCGACTGTAATTTTGTACTATTCCAGTGAAATCCTTTCGGCCTACGTTATGTCCATCTGCCTCCGATGCCTGTACATACTCCTGCCTTTCACCGCTCCAGACGAATACACCGTCTGTCTGGTCTCCCTGTATATCTCATAATGATATAGACCTGTATCTCCTCTTACCTCAGTCTCCGCCACTCTAGCCTAATACACCATCTGTCTGGTCTCCCTGTATCTCGAGACTAATACACCAGTTGCCTCGTTTACCCCTCTCTCGTAATGATACAGACCTGTATCAGTCTCCCCACAGACTCCACCGCTCTAGTGGATTGCATAGTTGGTCTGGTCTATCTGCTTATAGATTATACTGTCTATTCCAGGCAGCGTCCCGGTGTATTTCTTCTGCATTCTCTCCGAAGAACCCCACACTCTTCCCGTAACCGGGGAACAGACCCCAATGTATATACTCGGAACCGTTAATCTCTGTCCCAATTCGTATCTGTCATTTCGCTCGTTTCCCCGGCTCTCCTCAGTATTCACAATGTGTGTATCCCAACAGTGTACACTGAAGTCGCCCTCTCCCTCAACACTTCCCACCGTTTACGGTCCGGGCCTTTCCTTTGGCGACGGAGTTGAAATGGCACTTGTGCTTCAAATTACCCGATATACCTTTGCAGAATAATGGCCTCTCCGAATCCACCTATTGCAGAGGAATTTGGCCACAAGTATATTCTTTTCTGGCTGTTTAACCCTGTTCAGCCTCCTGACTGTACGGTCCTACACAGTCCTACACGGTGGGTCTAACTACTTCCCAATATACCTTCCTCATCACCCCCTCAGCTGCCCCAAAGACCCGGACTTCATTCAGTTCCAACTCCAGCTCCTTAGCCCCGAGAGTTAGAAGCGGCATCCGAATGCACTTCTCACAGGTGAAGTCTTCAGAGACACAGGAGATTTGACTGCCGTCCCGTGTCCGACAAAAAGAGTTTTCAAAGCTCCGGCCAGACATTGCCTACTGCTTCAACGGTCCGATTATTAGGAAGGAAACAATAATTAAATTGAAAGAAAAATATAAACAGTTCTGTGCCTTCTCTCACCCTGAACTCTTCACCTTGAAGTTTGAAAGAACGAAAGCCACCAATCCCCACAATAACACTGCCCACTCCCGTAATGGCCTTTCCTCTTGCACCGGCCATATATTTATTTGCCCTTGCTAATGATTCCCGGAATCTGAGCAGTTGCTGTTTAAACGCAGATTCTTTCTCTAATCGCTGCTTTTCATGGCCACTCGCAGAGCCGTGTGAATGGCATTGACCTGGCTCCTGATCTCTGTTTGGAGACACCGAAATCACCTGAATCTCTGACTCGGACTCAGGGGGAGGGTCTCTCCTTACCATCCCATCTCCCTCACGGAGTCAGACACCTAAATCACCTGAATCTCTGACTCGGACTCAGAGAGAGGGTCACTCCCTACCATCCCACCTCCCTCACTGGGTCAGACACCGAAATCAGCTGACTCTCTGACTCGGACTCAGCGGGAGGGTCAATCCCTACCATCCCATCTCCCTCACTGAGTCAGACACCGAAATCAGCTGACTCTCTGACTCGGACTCAGCGGGAGGGTCAATCCCTACCATCCCATCTCCCTCACTGAGTCAGACACCGAAATCAGCTGACTCTCTGACTCGGACAGGGGGAGGGTCACTCCCTACCATCCCATCACCCTCACTGAGTCAGACACCGAGATCACCTGAATCTCTGACTCGGACTCAGAGAGAGGGTCGCTCCCTACCATCCCATCTCCCTCACTGAGTCAGACACCGAAATCACCTGACTCTCTGACTCGGACTTAGAGAGAGGGTCACTCCCTACCATCCCATCTCCCTCACTGAGTCAGACACCGAGATCACCTGCCCCTCTGACTCGGACTCAGAGAGAGGGTCACTCCCTACCATCCCATCTCCCCCACTGAGTCAGACACCGAAATCACCTGCCCCTCTGACTCGGACTCAGAGAGAGGGTCACTCCCTACCATCCCATCTCCCTCACTGAGTCAGACACCGAGTGAGGCCTCCCCCACAACGATCCAGTACAAAATTCCCTGGTTCAGCATGCAGTGAAGATCTCTCCACATTGTGCAATCACACCCGTGTACAGACACAGAGAGAAGCTCCCTCTTTCTCGTCCCAAATACATTCCGGGCGTCAGTCAATAAATGATGCTCACTACACAGCGCCCTATCATACACACACTCGGAGTGAGACACTGAGTAATTCTCCCTCCACTACATCTCATCACACACTGCCAGGGTTCAGCCACAGAGGGGAGCTCCGTACACACTCTCTCGTATTACCCTCTTGGGATCAGACATTTTGTGCAGTCCGCCCCTTTCCCCCTGCTCCAACCAGGCTCACGCTACCGGATTTCAGAAAATAAAATGCCGAATCTCCCTCCCCTCTCACCATCGCCAGCACTTCCGCGTTCCAACAGATGGTGTGTTTGTGTGTGTGTGAGAGAGAGAGAGAGAGAGAGAGAGAGAGAGAGAGAGAGAGAGAGAGAGAGAGAGAGAGAGAGAGAGAGAGAGAGAGAGAGAGAGAGAGAGAGAGAGAGAGAGAGAGAGAGAGAGTGAGAGGATGCGATGTGGGGAAACAGAGGCCGGAATGGTTGGAGAGCGCTTTGCTGGGACGAGGTGATGAGATTACAGCCACTGCAGGAAATTGGAGTGGAACCACATGATCGGATCAAGCGCACAGAGCACTGGAGAGTTTGAGAAGCGAGAGGTCGATATTCGGGTGGAAACAGGGAGGAATGACAACTGACCATAACTCTCCCACTCCCTCATCAATCTTCGCTCTGAAGACAGAGCAGGAGAGGTGTCGTCGAGTGGGTCATGGAGGCATGGAGCGGTGCAATGGAGGGATGTGATAACGGAACCGGGCTGGGTTGCAGGAGAGGGCTATGTGCCGCATGCGCGGAAGGATAAGGAGGTTGGTTCGTTACGCAGAAATGGAGGTTTGTCAGCGAGGAGACAGCCAGTAGAGACGGGGAGGTGTGCGGCAGTATTATGACGTAGGCCGTGACGGTGTATCAGTGTCACGATGAAGGACGTGTCGGTGTCACGGTAAGGGGTGTGTCGTTGCTGAGGTGACGCGTGTGTTAGTCCTTTGCAGACTTTTAGTACACTAAAATCCCTCTCTCCTTTAGCACTTCCCACTATGCACTGCATAGGTCGATCCATTCTACACTGAGATTACACTGCGCTTGGGTTTCAAATTACCAAAATCACCTTTACCAGACAAAAAACAACTTGGCCAAATCCACACTTTCCAGATTCATTCTGATCGAAGGTAAATTTCGCCATTCTTCAATTTAGAATCCAAACCCGAGGACCGGACCAATCCCTTTTCATAACCTCCTTGAAATGAATGGCAATTTGATCACCAGATTAAAGGTGTTCCCTTGCACAAACCTCTGACACCTGGCTTGTCTCATTCCACAGCAGGAGATGATGTATTGCTCTCTCTCTCTCTCTCTCTCTCTCTCTCTCTCTCTCTCTCTCTCTCTCTCTCTCTCTCGTTGGGAATTCTCCGTACTGATTAAGGAATCTTCCCTGAACAATTTGGCAAACTCTCTCCCACTGGTCTTTTTGCAATTTGGGACTCAGTTAACACGTGGAAAGCTGAAATTTCCCGATATTAGAATCTTATACTTCAGCAACAGTCTGAGATCTTTCTACAGGTTTGTTTATCCTAATCCAGCAGAATGTTGTCTGGTCTACAATGTCGCCGCATGATCACGGCCATACATTTCTTATTCCCCTTTTCCACCGATAAAGCCTCACCTAGTCGAGTTCTCTTGTCTGTTCTGACTGTACACTGCGTGACATATTCTCTGCCCAGTAATGTCACCCCTTCTCCTGTAAATCCTTCCGCTTTCTCACGTCTGAAAATAGGGAACCCCGAAATTACGCGCTGTTCCGCTTTCTCCTCTTGCAACCACGTCACAGTCATGGCCGGAATATCATATCTCAGTGTGTGGATTCATGCCCTGAGCAGCTCAGCTGCCTTTCTTTAAAGCTCGTGCTTTGAAATAACCCTTTGATCCCCGTCTCTGTCTGAGTTCTTTACAACATCCGTCTCCACACCAACTCTGCTCTGGTACACTGAATCCCATCCCCCTGCTACTCGTGTTCAACAATTCACCCGAAAACTCTCATGCCCAGTACTGACAAACCATCAGCTCCCCTCCAGTTTATGTGCAAACTGTCCTCCATCTCTTTTGTACAGATCCCACCTTCCTTTAAAAAATACACAGTTATGTCATATTTTGAAACCCTCTCACATACGTCGACACTTGAGCCACGTGCTAATCTGTAGGGTCTTCCTGTACCTGGGCTCACGGGGACGGGCAGTTGTCCTGTCCTTTAATTTAATTGGTAAATCCCTGATCTCAGTTTGGAAATCCACAACTTTATTTATACCGATGTCCTTGGAACCGGTACGGACCAGGCCCTCTGGCTGCTCACTCACTCATTTAAGAATCATAAAGAAGGAATAGTGTTCTGGGGGAAGAGGAAGGATGGGGAGATAACTGGAGGCCACAGAAAGGTCGTTCTGATTGCAGCTTTTGGAGCAGAACTTGTGAGTTACCATTTTTCTTGCTCGCTACCTCTGATCGGAGTCTTTTTAAACACCGAAATCCACTGACCCATAACTATGAGTCAGAGACAGAGCGAGATACCCTCCGTACAACACCATCACACAGGCCTGGAAACATACACAGAGTAACGCTCCCTGCGCAACAATCCATCACACACTCCCCGGGTGAGACACGTGAAGTACCTCCCGCACCATCGCAGCACACTCGACTGGAGTCAGAAAAAGTGCGCAACCCTCTCCCTCCTCCGTTCTCCCCACTCACCCATAACAAGCCTTTCGGCTTTCCGGTGGTGTCGAATTGTGTGTGTGTCTCTGGGAGATGGTGTGACCAGTTGGTGTGCTGCGGGAAGAGGAAGGAAGGGGAGGAGAAAGGACGCCAGGGAAAGGGTGTTACAATTGCAGATTCTGACGCAAGTGGTGTGAAACTACATGACCAGCCTGTGCATACAGAGTGTGGAGAAGCTCACAAGATATTGTGGAAAGGGGGAGGCGTAATATTAAAAGTCATCTTTCCTTCATACTCCCCACAATCGCCTGAGACACAGAGAGAGGCGAGAGTACGGAGCTGGGGGGAGGCGTCGTAGATAGGGAGTGTTTAGCAGTTGGAGTGTATCAAGAAGACGGGGAGGGGCGTAGGGAACGCACGGGATGATGGAGAAAGCGCAATGTGCAGGAAAGTCACTGGGTTACAGAGACGGGATTGTTTGTAAACGAGGGATGGATGACGGAGACGGGTGTGGTGAAGTGGAGACAGTGTGTCACGGTAAAGGGTACAGAGGAGATAGGGTAGTTAAGAAAGCTTAATGGGTGTAAGCTTTCATAAGTGGGGGACAGAATTTAGGAGTCGCGAGGCAATGATGCAGCTGGATAAATATCTGGTACGGCCACTCTTGGAGGACTGTGTCCAGTTCTGGTTGCCTCACTATAGGAGGGATGTGAAATCATTGGGAAGGGTACAGAGGAGAATTACAAGGATGCTGCCTGATTTAGAGAGTATGCACTATGATCAGAGATTAAGGGAGCTACGGCTTTACTGTTTGGAGAGATGGAGGATGAAAGATGACATGTTAGAGGTGTACAGAATATTAAGAGGAATAAACAGAGTGGACAGCCAGTGCCTCTTCCCCATGACATCACTGCTCAGTAGAAGAAGACATGGATTTATGGTAACGGGAGGGAATTTCAAGGGGGATATTAGAGAAAGGTTTTCCACTCAGAGAGTCGTTGGTGCGTGGAATGCACTGCCTGAGTCGGTGGTGGAGGCAGCTACACCAGTGAAGTTTTTGAGACTTCAAGACATGTATATGGAGAAATTTAAGGTGGGGAGTTAAATGGGACACAGTGTTTGAGGGTCGACACGACATTGTGGGCGAAATGTCTGTAATGTGCTCTACTATTCTATGTTTTATGTAACTGGGAGTTGTGTAGGAAAGGTTGTGTTTGACGGAGTTGAAGAGGTGTTTTGGAGAGGGAGGGTGTTATGTTTACGGGGAAGAGTGTTCTAGAGTTACAGTGCTGGGCGTGACTCTGTCGCCTCACGACAGGAAGGATATCCAGATAGAATTCATAGTTAGACTCTTGGCTGTGTGGAGGATCAGAGAGATCTGCGGACTCTGTGTTTGAGAAAGCGAATGATGTATTGGCCTTTAACAATTGTGGGACTGAATTCGGGAGCCGGGAGGTAATGTTACAGCTTTATAGGACCCTGGGCAGAACACACTTGGAGTACTGTGCTCAGGTCTGGTCGACTCACTACAGGAAGGAATTGGAAGCCATCGAAAGGGTGCAGAGGAGATTTATAAGGATGTTGCATGGATTGGGGAGCTTGCCTTATGAGAATAGGTTGAGTGAACTCGGCATTTTCTCCTTGGAGCGACGGATGATGAGAGGTGACCTGATAGAGGTGTACAAGATAATGAGAGGCATTGAACGTACGGATAGTCAGCGACATTTTCCCAGAGCAGAAATGTTTGACACAAGAGGACACAGATTAATGTGCTAGGGAGTAGGTACAGAGGATTTTTTACTCAGAGTGTGGTGGCTGCGTGGAATGGGCTGCCAGCATTGGTGGTGAAGGCAGATACGAAAGCGTCTTTTAAAAGATTTTTAGATATGGAGCTGAGAAACATAGAGTGCGATCGGTAGTCCTAGTCATTTCTAGGTTAGGGACATGTTCGGCAAAAAATTGTGGGCTGAAGGGTCAGTATTGTGCTGTACGTTTTCTATATTTCTATCTACATGGATATTCATGTATAGTTGAATGACGATTTATCTTGGATTGCAAAGAAACCGTCTCTTATGCACAGGTCGCAACTTCCATGGAAGAGACCTCAAAGATCCAGCTGTGGAGTTCCTCATTCCTACTCCTTAGTCACGTGTTAATCTGGATTATCCTCCCCTGCCTTCTGAGCCACAGAACTGATCTCATTGCCAGAGTCCTGACCTGTGAGACATATTTCTAAACGTACATCTGCACCGCTCTCCTCCCAAGCAGAAGTATGAAAAGTGGTTTACGTGTTATTGAGGAGATTGCCCACAGCAGGCACTCTGCACCGGGCCTGGCTTTCAAACAGGTTTCATCCTCCTGGCTGTCACCCAGTTTACTGTGAACCGCACATTGGGTCAGACTAACCCCCATACGTCCCCTCTATCAGCTCCTCGGTTTAACGAATGATCCCGAGATCATCCCGTTCCAGTTCCAGATCCTTAACGGGGAGGGTTCGACGCTGCATCTGGATGCCCTTCTCACAGATAAGGTCGTCAGAGACACGGGAGGTCTCCATTTCGTGCACGTCTTTCAAGCGAAGCATTCAACTGTCCTGCCATGCATGACTTCTGCTCTAACAGTACCATTATAAAGAAGGAAACCATCACTGTACTGAAAACGAACCTACCACCCTGTCTTATCTTTACTTTTCCTTGCTAATGAAACCGTTTCGTTGATTGGTTGTTGGTGAAACAAATGCGAGGGGCTGCTTTTGAAAGCACACATTCATCCAGCTCCCAAAAAATGACGGGAAGCTGTCCAAACGGCTCCCTTCACACCACAGCATTACACAATCCCAGGATCAGACACAGAGTGTATCTCCTCCCACACCGTTCCATCACACATTCCAGGGGTCAGACACAGAGTGAATCTTCCTCCACACCAACCCATCACACACACCCGGGGTCAGACACAGAGTGAATCTCACTCCTCACCATCCCATCACACACTCCCGGAGTCTGACACAGAGTGAATCTCCCTCCACACCGTTCCATCACACAACCCAGGGTTCAGACACAGAGTGAATCTCCCTCCACTCTGCTCCATCACACTCTCCCGGGGGCAGACACAGAGTGAATCTCCTCCCACACCGTTCCATCACACATTCCAGGGGTCAGACACAGAGTGAATCTTCCTCCACACCAACCCATAACACACTCCCGGGGTCAGACACAGAGTGAATCTCCCTCCACACCGTCCCTACACACACTCCCGGGGTCAGACGTAGAGTGAATCTCCCTCAACACCGTCCCATCACACACTCACAGGGTCAGACGCAGAGTGAATCTCCCTCCAGACAGTCCCATCACACCCTCCTGGGGACAGACACTGAGTGAAACTCCCTCCACACTGTCCAATCACATACTCCCGGGGTCAAGCACCAAGTGAATCTCCCTCCACACCGTCCCATCACACCACCCATAGTTAGGCACAGGCTGAGGCTCCCTCCACATTCCAACATCACATTCTCACTGGTACAGACACAGAGTGAATCTCCCTCCACACCGTCCCACCACACAATCCCGGGGTCAGACACAGTGTGAATCCTCCTCCACACCGTCCCATCACACACTCCCGTGGTCAGACACGGAGTGAAACTCTATCCTCAGCGTCCCATCACACACTCCCGTGGTCAGACACAGAATGAATGTCCAGCCACAACGTCCCATCACACACTCCCGGAGTCTGACACTGAGTGCATCTCCCTCCAAACCGTCCCATCACACCACCCATGATTACACAGGCTGAGGCTCCCACCACACTCCAACAGCACATTCTCCCTGGTACAGACACAGAGTGAAACCTCTTCTTCCTTGTCTCGTTACGCACTCGCGGTTCAGACATTTTGTGCCGTTCCCCTCCACCCATTCAATTCGAGAGGACTGGAATGTACAAAAGAGGATGTAATTTTAAGCCCTAATACGGACCTGTGAGGACACAGTTGCAGCATTGTGAGCAGGTTTTGATCCCTTATCGAGCAAAGTATGTGCTCCTATTGGAAAGGTTTCAAATCAGATTCACGAACACGTTTCCAGGATTTGACGGATTGTCATATGATGCGGTTTGATGCTCTGGGGACTGTACCGGCTGGAATTCAGTAGAATGTGGGGTCACCTTATTCAAAGCGCTCCGATGGTGAATTCCCATGACAGTGTGGATGCGGAAAGATTTTTTTCCTGTTTTAGGGTAGTCTAGGACTAGAAGACACAGCTTAGAATAGATGACATCTTTTATAATAGAGATGAGGCGGATTTCCTTCGCCAGGGAGCGCTAAATCTGCGGAATCCAAAGCGCAGGCAGCGGTGGAGGCCGATCCATTCGGAACCTTAAAGCGAGAGTTTGTAAGATTCTTCATTATTCAAGACCTGAAGGGGTAACGGGAGAAGGCGGGAGACTGGAGCTGAGAGGAGAATGGATCAGCCATGATGAAATGGCGAGCAGTCCCGATGTCCTAATTCTGCTCCTATGTCGTGTGGGTTTAATAGAAGTTCCTGGGTTACTGTGTGTCAGCAACTCAAATGATTTATAGTTGGCCATGCACGTTCACGCTCTGTTGTCTACCTGTCATTGTGCGGGTTGGCCACAAGATGTCTCTGCTGTGGCTCTGGTTGTTCAACCCATTTCGTCTTCCTGTCTGTCACCCAGTTTCCAGTATCCTTTTCCATGAGTTTAAATACCTCTCTATATGACCTCCGTATCACCCCCGCAGCTTCCTGAATGATCCCGAGTTCTGCTAGTTCCAGTTCAAACTCTGAAACGCAGACTGTGAGAAGGGGCAGCTGGATGACCTTCTGACAGGTGAAGTTGTCGGGGACTCTGGAGGTCTCCCTGCCTTCACACATCTCGCAAGAGGAGAATTCAACTCTCCTCCCTGCCATTACTACTGCTCTGACTGTGCGATTATAAAGAAATAAACTTTAGTTAAGCTGAAAACAAATCAACAGCCGCTTTTTTTGAACCTTAAATCACCCAATCTTCTCCTATATAAAGATTCAAAGAGATAAACCCTCTAACTTGCACCCAAATGCAATTTACCGCCAATTTTCCCGTGGTCAGACACTGAGTGAAACTCCCTACACACCGTCCCATCACACACTCCCAGGGTCAGACACAGAGTGAAACTCCCTACACACCGTCCCATCACACACTCCCGGGGTCAGACACAGAGTGAATCTCCCTCCACACCGTCCCAGCACACACTCCCGTGGTCAGACACGGAGTGAAACTCTCTCATCAGCGTCGCATCACACACTCCCGGGGTCAGACAGAGGGAATCTCCCTCAACACCGTCCCATCACACACTCCCGTGGTCAGACACGGAGTGAAACTCTATCCTCAGCGTCCCATCACACACTCCCGTGGTCAGACACAGAATGAATGTCCAGCCACAACGTCCCATCACACACTCCCGGAGTCTGACACTGAGTGCATCTCCCTCCAAACCGTCCCATCACACCACCCATGATTACACAGGCTGAGGCTCCCACCACACTCCAACAGCACATTCTCCCTGGTACAGACACAGAGTGAAACCTCTTCTTCCTTGTCTCGTTAGGCACTCGCGGTTCAGACATTTCGTGCCGTTCCCCTCCACCCATTCAATTCGAGAGGACTGGAATGTACACAAAGGATGTAATTTTAAGCCCTAATACGGACCTGTGAGGCCACAGTTGCAGCATTGTGAGCAGGTTTTGATCCCTTATCGAGCAAAGTATGTGCTCCTATTGGAAAGGTTTCAAATCAGATTCACGAACACGTTTCCAGGATTTGACGGATTGTCATATGATGCGGTTTGATGCTCTGGGGACTGTACCGGCTGGAATTCAGTAGAATGTGGGGTCACCTTATTCAAAGCGCTCCGATGGTGAATTCCCATGACAGTGTGGATGCGGAAAGATTTTTTTCCTGTTTTAGGGTAGTCTAGGACTAGAAGACACAGCTTAGAATAGATGACATCTTTTATAATAGAGATGAGGCGGATTTCCTTCGCCAGGGAGCGCTAAATCTGCGGAATCCAAAGCGCAGGCAGCGGTGGAGGCCGATCCATTCGGAACCTTAAAGCGAGAGTTTGTAAGATTCTTCATTATTCAAGACCTGAAGGGGTAACGGGAGAAGGCGGGAGACTGGAGCTGAGAGGAGAATGGATCAGCCATGATGAAATGGCGAGCAGTCCCGATGTCCTAATTCTGCTCCTATGTCGTGTGGGTTTAATAGAAGTTCCTGGGTTACTGTGTGTCAGCAACTCAAATGATTTATAGTTGGCCATACACGTTCACGCTCTGTTGTCTACCTGTCATTGTGCGGGTTGGCCACAAGATGTCTCTGCTGTGGCTCTGGTTGTTCAACCCATTTCGTCTTCCTGTCTGTCACCCAGTTTCCAGTATCCTTTTCCATGAGTTTAAATACCTCTCTATATGACCTCCGTATCACCCCCGCAGCTTCCTGAATGATCCCGAGTTCTGCTAGTTCCAGTTCAAACTCTGAAACGCAGACTGTGAGAAGGGGCAGCTGGATGACCTTCTGACAGGTGAAGTTGTCGGGGACTCTGGAGGTCTCCCTGCCTTCACACATCTCGCAAGAGGAGAATTCAACTCTCCTCCCTGCCATTACTACTGCTCTGACTGTGCGATTATAAAGAAATAAACTTTAGTTAAGCTGAAAACAAATCAACAGCCGCTTTTTTTGAACCTTAAATCACCCAATCTTCTCCTATATAAAGATTCAAAGAGATAAACCCTCTAACTTGCACCCAAATGCAATTTACCGCCAATTTTCCCGTGGTCAGACACTGAGTGAAACTCCCTACACACCGTCCCATCACACACTCCCAGGGTCAGACACAGAGTGAAACTCCCTACACACCGTCCCATCACACACTCCCGGGGTCAGACACAGAGTGAATCTCCCTCCACACCGTCCCAGCACACACTCCCGTGGTCAGACACGGAGTGAAACTCTCTCATCAGCGTCGCATCACACACTCCCGGGGTCAGACAGAGGGAATCTCCCTCAACACCGTCCCATCACACACTCCCGTGGTCAGACACGGAGTGAAACTCTATCCTCAGCGTCCCATCACACACTCCCGTGGTCAGACACAGAATGAATGTCCAGCCACAACGTCCCATCACACACTCCCGGAGTCTGACACTGAGTGCATCTCCCTCCAACCGTCCCATCACACCACCCATGATTACACAGGCTGAGGCTCCCACCACACTCCAACAGCACATTCTCCCTGGTACAGACACAGAGTGAAACCTCTTCTTCCTTGTCTCGTTAGGCACTCGCGGTTCAGACATTTCGTGCCGTTCCCCTCCACCCATTCAATTCGAGAGGACTGGAATGTACACAAAGGATGTAATTTTAAGCCCTAATACGGACCTGTGAGGCCACAGTTGCAGCATTGTGAGCAGGTTTTGATCCCTTATCGAGCAAAGTATGTGCTCCTATTGGAAAGGTTTCAAATCAGATTCACGAACACGTTTCCAGGATTTGACGGATTGTCATATGATGCGGTTTGATGCTCTGGGGACTGTACCGGCTGGAATTCAGTAGAATGTGGGGTCACCTTATTCAAAGCGCTCCGATGGTGAATTCCCATGACAGTGTGGATGCGGAAAGATTTTTTTCCTGTTTTAGGGTAGTCTAGGACTAGAAGACACAGCTTAGAATAGATGACATCTTTTATAATAGAGATGAGGCGGATTTCCTTCGCCAGGGAGCGCTAAATCTGCGGAATCCAAAGCGCAGGCAGCGGTGGAGGCCGATCCATTCGGAACCTTAAAGCGAGAGTTTGTAAGATTCTTCATTATTCAAGACCTGAAGGGGTAACGGGAGAAGGCGGGAGACTGGAGCTGAGAGGAGAATGGATCAGCCATGATGAAATGGCGAGCAGTCCCGATGTCCTAATTCTGCTCCTATGTCGTGTGGGTTTAATAGAAGTTCCTGGGTTACTGTGTGTCAGCAACTCAAATGATTTATAGTTGGCCATACACGTTCACGCTCTGTTGTCTACCTGTCATTGTGCGGGTTGGCCACAAGATGTCTCTGCTGTGGCTCTGGTTGTTCAACCCATTTCGTCTTCCTGTCTGTCACCCAGTTTCCAGTATCCTTTTCCATGAGGTTAAATACCTCTCTATATGACCTCCGTATCACCCCCGCAGCTTCCTGAATGATCCCGAGTTCTGCTAGTTCCAGTTCAAACTCTGAAACGCAGACTGTGAGAAGGGGCAGCTGGATGACCTTCTGACAGGTGAAGTTGTCGGGGACTCTGGAGGTCTCCCTGCCTTCACACATCTCGCAAGAGGAGAATTCAACTCTCCTGCCTGCCATTACTACTGCTCTGACTGTGCGATTATAAAGAAATAACTTTAGTTAAGCTGAAAACAAATCAACAGCCGCTTTTTTTGAACCTTAAATCACCCAATCTTCTCCTATATAAAGATTCAAAGAGATAAACCCTCTAACTTGCACCCAAATGCAATTTACCGCCAATTTTCCCGTGGTCAGACACTGAGTGAAACTCCCTACACACCGTCCCATCACACACTCCCAGGGTCAGACACAGAGTGAAACTCCCTACACACCGTCCCATCACACACTCCCGGGGTCAGACACAGAGTGAATCTCCCTCCACACCGTCCCATCACACACTCCCGGGGTCAGACACTGAGTGAAACTCCCTACACACCGTCCCATCACACACTCCCGGGGTCAGACACAGAGTGAATCTCCCTCCACACCGTCCCATCACACACTCCCGGGGTCAGACACAGAGTGAATCTCCCTCCACACCGACCCATCACACACTCCCGGGGTCAGACACAGAGTGAATGTGCAGCCACAACGTCGCATCACACACTCCCGGGGTCAGACTGAGTGAATCTCCCTCAACACCGTCCCATCACACACTCCCGGAGTCTGACACTGACTGTATCTCCTTGCACACCGTCCCATCACACCACCCATGATTAGACCCAGGCTGAGGCTCCCTCCACACTCCAACAGCACATTCTTCCTGGTACAGACACAGAGTGAAACCTCTTCTTCCTTGTCTCGTTACGCACTCGCGGTTCAGACGTTTCGTGCCGTTCCCCTCCACCCATTCAATTCGAGAGGACTGGAATGTACAAAAAGGATGTAATTTTAAGCCCTAATACGGTACTGTGAGGCCACAGTTGCAGCATTGTGAGCAGGTTTTGATCCCTTATCGAACAAAGTATGTGCTCTTATTGGAAAGGTTTCAAATCAGATTCACGAACACGTTTCCAGGATTTGACGGATTGTCATATGATGCGGTTTGATGCTCTGGGGACTGTACCGGCTGGAATTCAGTAGAACGTTGTGTCACCTTATTCAAAGCGCTCCGATGGTGAATTGCCATGACAGTGTGGATGTGGAAAGATTTTTGTCCTGTTTCAGGGTAGTCTAGGACTAGAAGACACAGCTTAGAATAGATGACATCTTTTATAATAGAGATGAGGCGGATTTCCTTCGCCAGGGAGCGCTGAATCTGGGGAATCCAAAGCGCAGGCAGCGGTGGAGGCCGATCCATTCGGAACCTTAAAGCGAGAGTTTGTAAGATTCTTCATTATTCAAGACCTGAAGGGGTAGCGGGAGAAGGCGGGAGACTGGAGCTGAGAGGAGAATGGATCAGCCATGATGAAATGGCGAGCAGTCCCGATGTCCTAATTCTGCTCCTATGTCGTGTGGGTTTAATAGAAGTTCCTGGGTTACTGTGTGTCAGCAACTCAAATGATTTATCGTGGGCCATACACGTTCACGCTCTGTTTTCTACCTGTCATTGTGCGGGTTGGCCACAAGATGTCTCTGCTGTGGCTCTGGTTGTTTAACCCATTTCGTCTTCCTGTCTGTCACCCAGTTTCCAGTATCCTTCTCCATGAGTTTAAATACCTCTCTATATGACCTCCGTATCACCCCCGCAGCTTCCTGAATGATCCCGAGATCTGCTAGTTCCAGTTCAAACTCTGAAACGCAGACTGTGAGAGGGGGCAGCTGGATGACCTTCTGACAGGTGAAGTTGTCGGGGACTCTGGAGGTCTCCCTGCCTTCACACATCTCGCAAGAGGAGAATTCAACTCAACTGCCTGCCATTACTACTGCTCTGACTGTGCGATTATAAAGAAGTAGACATTAATTAATCTGAAAACAAATCAACAGCCGCTTTTTTTGAACCTTAAATCACCCAATCTTCTCCTATATAAAGATTCAAAGAGATAAACCCTCTAACTTGCACCCAAATGCAATTTACCGCCAATTTTCCCGTGGTCAGACACTGAGTGAAACTCCCTACACACCGTCCCATCACACACTCCCGGGTTCAGACACAGAGTGAATCTCCCTCAACACCGTCCCATCACACACTCCCGGAGTCTGACACAGAGTGTATCTCCCTCCACACCGTCCCATCACACCACCCATTATTACACAGGCTGAGGCTCCCTCCGCACTCCAGCATCACATTCTCCCTGGTACAGACACAGAGTGAAACCTCTTCTTCTTTGTCTCGTTACGCACTCGCTGTTCAGACATTTTGTGCCGTTCCCCTCCACCCATTCAATTCCAGAGGACTGGAATGTACAAAAGAGGATGTAATTTTTATCCCTAATACGGAACTATGAGGCCACAGTTGCAGCATTGTGAGCAGGTTTTGATCCCTTATCGGACCAAGTACGTGCTCCTATTGAAAGGGTTGAAATCAGATTCACGAACAGGTTTTCAGGATTTGACGGATTGTCATATGATGCCGTTTGATGCTCTGGGGACTGTACCGGCTGGAATTCAGTAGAATGTGTCGTCACCTTATTGAAAGCGCTCCGATGGTGAAATGCCATGACAGTGTGGATGTGGAAAGATTTTTGTCCTGTTTTAGGGTAGTCTAGGACCAGAAGACACAGATTAGAATAGAGGACTTCTTTTATAATAGAGATGAGGCGGATTTCCTTCTCCAATGAGCGCTAAATCTGCGGAATCCAAAGCGCAGGCAGCGGTAGAGGTCGAGACATTCGGAACCCTAAGACAAGAGTTTGAAAGATTCCTCATTATTCAAGACCTGAAGGGGTAGCGGGAGAAGGCGGGAAACAGGAGCTGAGAGGAGAATGGATCAGCCATGATGAAATGGCGAGCAGTCCCGATGTCCTAATTCTGCTCCTATGTCGTGTGGGTTTAATAGAAGTTCCTGGGTTACTGTGTGTCAGCAAGTTAAAGGGTTTATAGTGGGCCAAACACGGTCACGCTCTGTTGTCCACCTGTTATTGTGCGGGTTGGCCACAATATATCTCTGCTGTGGCTCGGGATGTTTAACCCCTTTCGTCTTCCTGTCTGTCACCCGGTTTCCAGTATCTTTATCCATGAGGGTAAATACCTCTCTATATGACCTCCGTGTCACCCCCGCAGCTTCCGGAATGATCCCGAGTTCTGCCAGTTCCAGTTCAAACTCTGAAACGTAGACTGTGAGAAGGGGCAGCTGGATGACCTTCTGACAGGTGAAGTTGTCGGGGACTCTGGAGGTCCCCCTGCCTTCACATATCTCGCAAGAGGAGAATTCAACTCTCCTGCCTGCCATTACTGCTGCTCTGACTGTGCGATTATAAAGAAGTAAACATTAATTAATCTGAAAACAAATCAACAGCCGCTTTTTTTGAAGCTTATATCACCCAATCTTCTCCTATATAAAGATTCAAAGAGATAAACACTATAACTTCCACACAAATCCAATTTACCGCCAATTTTGCCGTGGTCAGGCACTGAGTGAAACTCCCTTCACACCGTTCCATCACACACTCCCAGGGTCAGACACAGAGTGAATCTCCCTGCACAGCGTCCCGTCACACCCTCCCGGGTTCAGACACAGAGTGAATCTCCCTCCACACCGTCCCACCACACAATCCCGGGGTCAGACACAGTGTGAATCCTCCTCAACACCGTCCCATCACACACTCCCGGGGTCAGACACAGAGTGAATCTTCATCCACACCGTCCCATCACACACTCCCGGGGTCAGACACAGAGTGAATCTCCCTCCACACCGTCCCATCACACACTCCCGGGGTCAGACACAGAGTGAATGTGCAGCCACAACGTCGCATCACACACTCCCGGGGTCAGACTGAGTGAATCTCCCTCAACACCGTCCCATCACACACTCCCGGAGTCTGACACTGACTGTATCTCCCTCCACACCGTCCCATCACACCACCCATGATTAGACCCAGGCTGAGGCTCCCTCCACACTCCAACAGCACATTCTTCCTGGTACAGACACAGAGTGAAACCTCTTCTTCCTTGTCTCGTTACGCACTCGCGGTTCAGACATTTCGTGCCGTTCCCCTCCACCCATTCAATTCGAGAGGACTGGAATGTACACAAAGGATGTAATTTTAAGCCCTAATACGGACCTGTGAGGCCACAGTTGCAGCATTGTGAGCAGGTTTTGATCCCTTATCGAACAAAGTATGTGCTCTTATTGGAAAGGTTTCAAATCAGATTCACGAACACGTTTCCAGGATTTGACGGATTGTCATATGATGCAGTTTGATGCTCTGGGGACTGTACCGGCTGGAATTCAGTAGAACGTTGTGTCACCTTATTCAAAGCGCTCCGATGGTGAATTGCCATGACAGTGTGGATGTGGAAAGATTTTTGTCCTGTTTCAGGGTAGTCTAGGACTAGAAGACACAGCTTAGAATAGATGACATCTTTTATAATAGAGATGAGGCGGATTTCCTTCGCCAGGGAGCGGTGAATCTGGGGAATCCAAAGCGCAGGCAGCGGTGGAGGCCGATCCATTCGGAACCTTAAAGCGAGAGTTTGTAAGATCCTTCATTGTTCAAGACCTGAAGGGGTAGCGGGAGAAGGCGGGAGACTGGAGCTGAGAGGAGAATGGATCAGCCATGATGAAATGGCGAGCAGTCCCGATGTCCTAATTCTGCTCCTATGTCGTGTGGGTTTAATAGAAGTTCCTGGGTTACTGTGTGTCAGCAACTCAAATGATTTATCGTGGGCCATACACGTTCACGCTCTGTTGTCTACCTGTCATTGTGCGGGTTGGCCACAAGATGTCTCTGCTGTGGCTCTGGTTGTTTAACCCATTTCGTCTTCCTGTCTGTCACCCAGTTTCCAGTATCCTTCTCCATGAGTTTAAATACCTCTCTATATGACCTCCGTATCACCCCCGCAGCTTCCTGAATGATCCCGAGATCTGCTAGTTCCAGTTCAAACTCTGAAACGCAGACTGTGAGAGGGGGCAGCTGGATGACCTTCTGACAGGTGAAGTTGTCGGGGACTCTGGAGGTCTCCCTGCCTTCACACATCTCGCAAGAGGAGAATTCAACTCAACTGCCTGCCATTACTACTGCTCTGACTGTGCGATTATAAAGAAGTAAACATTAATTAATCTGAAAACAAATCAACAGCCGCTTTTTTTTGAACCTTAAATCACCCAATCTTCTCCTATATAAAGATTCAAAGAGATAAACCCTCTAACTTGCACCCAAATGCAATTTACCGCCAATTTTCCCGTGGTCAGACACTGAGTGAAACTCCCTACACACCGTCCCATCACACACTCCCGGGGTCAGACACAGAGTGAATCTCCCTCCGCACCGTCCCATCACACACTCCCGGGGTCAGACACTGAGTGAAACTCCCTACACACCGTCCCATCACACACTCCCGGGGTCGGACACAGAGTGAATCTCCCTCCACAGCGTCCCGTCGCACACACCCGGGTTCAGACATAGAGTGAATCTACCTCCACACCGTCCCACAACACATTCTCTGTGTCAAACACAGAGTAAATCTCCCTCCACTCCGTCCCAGCACACACTCCCGTGGTCAGACACGGAGTGAAACTCTCTCATCAGCGTCGCATCACACACTCCCGGGGTCAGACAGAGGGAATCTCCCTCAACACCGTCCCATCACACACTCCCGGGGTCAGACACTGAGTGAAACTCCCTACACACCGTCCCATCACACACTCCCGGGGTCGGACACAGAGTGTATCTCCCTCCACACCGTCCCATCACACCACCCATTATTACACAGGCTGAGGCTCCCTCCGCACTCCAGCATCACATTCTCCCTGGTACAGACACAGAGTGAAACCTCTTCTTCCTAGTCTCGTTACGCACTCGCTGTTCAGACACTTTGTGCCGTTCCCCTCCACCCATTCAATTACAGAGGACTGGAATGTACAAAAGAGGATGTAATTTTTATCCCTAATACGGAAATATGAGGCCACAGTTGCAGCATTGTGATCAGGTTTTGATCCCTTATCGGACCAAGGACGTGCTCCTATTGAAAGGGTTCAAATCAGATTCACGAACAGGTTTTCAGGATTTGACGGATTGTCATATGATGCGGTTTGATGCTCTGGGGACTGTACCGGCTGGAATTCAGTAGAATGTGTCGTCACCTTATTGAAAGCGCTCCGATGGTGAAATGCCATGACAGTGTGGATGTGGAAAGATTTTTGTCCTGTTTTAGGGTAGTCTAGGACCAGAAGACACAGATTAGAATAGAGGACATCTTTTATAATAGAGATGAGGCGGATTTCCTTCTCCAGGGAGCGCTAAATCTGCGGAATCCAAAGCGCAGGCAGCGGTGGAGGCCGAGACATTCGGAACCCTAAGACAAGAGTTTGAAAGATTCCTAATTATTCAAGACCTGAAGGGGTAGCGGGAGAAGGCGGGGGACAGGAGCTGAGAGGAGTATGGATCAGCCATGATGAAATGGCGAGCAGTCCCGATGTCCTAATTCTGCTCCTATGTCGTGTGGGTTTAATAGAAGTTCCTGGGTTACTGTGTGTCAGCAAGTCAAAGGGTTTATAGTGGGCCAAACACGGTCACGCTCTGTTGTCCTCCTGTTATTGTGCGGGTTGGCCACAAGATATCTCTGCTGTGGCTCGGGATGTTTAACCCCTTTCGTCTTCCTGTCTGTCAGCCAGTTTCCAGTATCTTTCTCCATGAGAGTAAATACCTCTCTATATGACCTCCGTATCACCCCCACAGCTTCCGGAATGAGCCCGAGTTCTGCCAGTTCCAGTTCAAACTCTGAAACGCAGACCTTGAGCAGGGGCAGCTGGATGCCCTTCTGACAGGTGAAGTTGTCGGGGACTCTGGAGGTCTCCCTGCCTTCACACATCTCGCAAGAGGAGAATTCAACTCTCCTGCCTGCCATCACTGCTGCTCTGACTGTGCGATTATAAAGAAATAAACTTTAATTAATCTGAAAACAAATCAACAGCCGCTTTTTTTGAACCTTAAATCACCCAATCTTCTCCTAAATAAAGATTCAAAGAGATAAACCCTCTAAATTGCACCCAAATGCAATTTACCGCCAATTTTGCCGTGGTCAGACACTGAGTGAAACTCCCTACACACCGTCCCGTCACACCCTCCCGGGTTCAGACACAGAGTGAATCTCCCTCTAACCCGTCCCACCACACAATCCCGGGGTCAGACACGGTGTGAATCCTCCTCAACACCGTCCCATCACACACTCCCGTGGTCAGACGCGGAGTGAATCTCCCTCCACACCGTCCAATCACACACTCCCGGGGTCAGACACAGAGTGAATGTGCAGCCACAACGTCGCATCACACACTCCCGGGGTCAGACTGAGTGAATCTCCCTCAACACCGTCCCATCACACACTCCCGGGGTCAGACACAGAGTGAATCTCCCTCCGCACCGTCCCATCACACACTCCCGGGGTCAGACACTGAGTGAAACTCCCTACACACCGTCCCATCACACACTCCCGGGGTCAGACACTGAGTGAAACTCCCTACACACCGTCCCATCACACACTCCCGGGGTCGGACACAGAGTGAATCTCCCTCCACAGCGTCCCGTCGCACACACCCGGGTTCAGACATAGAGTGAATCTACCTCCACACCGTCCCACAACACACTCCCTGTGTCAAACACAGAGTAAATCTCCCTCCACTCCGTCCCGGCACACACTCCCGTGGTCAGACACGGAGTGAAACTCTCTCATCAGCGTCGCATCACACACTCCCGGGGTCAGACAGAGTGAATCTCCCTCAACACCGTCCCATCACACACTCCCGGAGTCTGACACAGAGTGTATCTCCCTCCACACCGTCCCATCACACCACCCATTATTACACAGGCTGAGGCTCCCTCCGCACTCCAGCATCACATTCTCCCTGGTACAGACACAGAGTGAAACCTCTTCTTCTTTGTCTCGTTACGCACTCGCTGTTCAGACATTTTGTGCCGTTCCCCTCCACCCATTCAATTCCAGAGGACTGGAATGTACAAAAGAGGATGTAATTTTTATCCCTAATACGGAACTATGAGGCCACAGTTGCAGCATTGTGAGCAGGTTTTGATCCCTTATCGGAACAAGTACGTGCTCCTATTGAAAGGGTTCAAATCAGATTCACGAACAGGTTTTCAGGATTTGCCGGATTGTCATATGATGCTCTGGGGACTGTACCGGCTGGAATTCAGTAGAATGTGTCGTCACCTTATTGAAAGCGCTCCGATGGTGAAATGCCATGACAGTGTGGATGTGGAAAGATTTTTGTCCTGTTTTAGGGTAGTCTAAGACCAGAAGACACAGATTAGAATAGAGGACTTCTTTTATAATAGAGATGGAGCGGATTTCTTTCTCCAGGGAGCGCTAAATCTGCGGAATCCAAAGCGCAGGCAGCGGTGGAGGCCGAGACATTCGGAATCCTAAGACAAGAGTTTGAAAGATTCCTCATTATTCAAGACCTGAAGGGGTAGCGGGAGAAGGCGGGGGACAGGAGCTGAGAGGAGTATGGATCAGCCATGATGAAATGGCAAGCAGTCCCGATGTCCTAATTCTGCTCCTATGTCGTGTGGGTTTAATAGAAGTTCCTGGGTTACTGTGTGTCAGCAAGTCAAAGGGTTTATAGTGGGCCAAACACGGTCACGCTCTGTTGTCCTCCTGTTATTGTGCGGGTTGGCCACAATATATCTCTGCTGTGGCTCGGGATGTTTAACCCCTTTCGTCTTCCTGTCTGTCAGCCAGTTTCCAGTATCTTTCTCCATGAGAGTAAATACCTCTCTATATGACCTCCGTATCACCCCCGCAGCTTCCGGAATGAGCCCGAGTTCTGCCAGTTCCAGTTCAAACTCTGAAACGCAGACCTTGAGCAGGGGCAGCCGGATGACCTTCTGACAGGTGAAGTTGTCGGGGACTCTGGAGGTCCCCCTGCCTTCACACATCTCGCAAGAGGAGAATTCAACTCTCCTGCCTGCCGTTACTGCTGCTCTGACTGTGCGATTATAAAGAAATAAACTTTAATTAATCTGAAAACAAATCAACAGCCGCTTTTTTTGAACCTTAAATCACCCAATCTTCTCCTATATAAAGATTCAAAGAGATAAACCCTCTAACTTGCACCCAAATGCAATTTACCGCCAATTTTGCCGTGGTCAGACACTGAGTGAAACTCCCTACACACCGTCCCGTCACACCCTCCCGTGCTCAGAAACAGAGTGAATCTCCCTCCACACCGTCCCACCACACAATCCCGGGGTCAGAGACAGTGTGAATCTCCCTCCACACCGACCCATCACAAACTCCCGGGGTAAGACAGAGAGTGAATCTCCATCCGCACCGTCCCATCACACATGCCCGTGGACGAACACAGAGTGATTCTCCCTCCACACCGTTCCAACACATTCCCGAGATCAGACATGCCATGAAACTATCTCGGTATCGTCCCAAAAGTTACAGAGTGAATGAACCTGCGGCCCATTCAAACACACACTTACTGACGGGTCAGACACACATTTGGGTTCCGCACTCAATGTCGGGTCACTGATTCTCGTGGACAGACGAAGAATGAAGCTCTTGTATCACGGTTGCATCATCCTCTCCCGGTGTCAGACACAGACTGATGCACCTTCCACACTGTCCCATCACACACGACCCTAACCCTAATTCACACTCTGATACATTCCTTGTGTCAAATACCGAGTGAACATTCCTCCGCACTATCCCAATCCAACCTCCTGTGGTCAGATAGGAAATGAAACACTCTCTGCTTCATCCCGCCGCACACGCCCGTGGTCAACCATAGTATGGTGCTCCTTCTACCCGGAGATATCACGGGGTTCAGTAAACGAGAGAAGTTCCTTCCACACCGTCCTATCACAGAGATATCTGACACAGAGCGGAACACCATCCAGGCCCGCGTTCCCTGTGTCGGACAAACACATAACCCCCCTCACACCCACCCTCCCTCCTTCCCGCAGTAGCTCCTCGTCACATACATCTGTATCGAACACAGAGTCCCATCAGCCACACACGGGCTGAGACACAGATTTACGCTCCCTGCACACCGTCCGATCACAGACGAACACGGCCAGACTCAGGCTGAAATTCTGAAGGTCACAGGTTCGAGCGAGAACAACGGGTGCCGATAAAATGATTTTTTAAAACAACTTATAGCGTCCTGTTTTATATTATTGGCTAGTTTACCATCATATTCCAGATATTTTCCAGTATTATTTTTTTTTTAATTTCAGAGCCTTTCTTGTTGCCTTTTGTTTGATTTTAAAAGCTTTCAAGTCATCCAATTCCTACTCACTTTTGCCATTTTGCATGAGCTTTCCTTGGCTTAACTGCAATCCTTAATTTCCGTTGTCAGCCACGGATGTCTACTCCTATCATGTGAGAACCTTTTCTTCTTTGGGGCAAATGTATCCTGTTCATTGTGTAAAATTACCAGAAATTTCAGACTGCCGGCATCCCATCCAGTCCCCAACTCCTGTCTACATGGGCAAGCTCCTCTCTGATGCCTCTGTCAATCCCATTATTCCATTTTGATGCTGATGTATGTGAGTGTCGCTTCTCCCTCACAAATTACAGAATGAATTTAATCACACCTACTCACAGAACAGACTTGTGACTTCTGGCCCTCGCACTTAGGAGTGTTGAGGACTCGGTTTGAGATATCCCGGACCTGGCAAGCGGGAGACAACATACCATCCGGGAATCTCATTCTGGCACGGCGAACCTCCTGTCTATTCCCAAAACTCACAAATCCACCATCACCGCAGCGTGTCTCTTCTTTCCCCCCTTGCCTTCTGAGCCAGGAGGCAGACCCATTCCAAACAGCCGACCACAGGGACCTCCCTCTATTAGTCCGTATGCCCGACTGTATCTGAAGTGTTACACCGGGTGCTGATGAGGATGACCACTGAACTGGCTCCTGAACCGCTTTCCCCTTCCCGGCTGTCACCCAGTTTACTGTGTCCATCTTGGATGTAACTGCCTCTCTGTGTAGGTCTCCGTTTATTCCCACGCTTGACTTCCTGCCAAAGAATCGCCGCTGTATCGATTATACTCCACACATTAAAATTCAACACCTTCGGTCCTGTGTTTGTACTTTTCGATGCTGTACACAATTTTCCAAGCATCTCAGACGATTGAGACCAATTTTCCCCCTCAACAGCCTCTGCTCTGTACACACTATCTGAGAGTAAATCGCCCTCCACACTGTCCGATCACACACTCCAGAGGTTACACACAGAGTGAAGTTCACTCCACACGGTCTCATCACACAGTCATGTGCTCAGGCACAGAGTGAATCTCCCACCGCAATGTCCCATCAGACACTTCCGGGTTCAGACACAGACAGAATTTCCCTCTGCACCGTCCCATCACACACTACAGGTTCCGGCAGAGAATAAATCTCCCTTCACACAACTACCGGGGTCAGATACAGCGTGAATCTCCCTCCAGACTGTCTCATCACACACACCCGGGTCAGACAAAGAGTAAATCTCTCTCCACACCGTCCATCACTCAGACCCGGGTCAGACATGAGTAAATCTCCCTCCACACCGTCCCATCACACAATACAGGGGTTACACACAGCATGAAGTTCACTCAACCCGGTCCAATCACACAGTCCCGGGCACAGACACAGAGTGAATCTCCCACCGCGTTTTCCCATCACACACTTCCAGAGTCAGACACAGAGTGAATCTCCTTCCACACTGTCCAATCACACTCTCACCATGTCGGACACAGAGTGAAGCTCCCTCCACAACGTCCCATCACACACCCCAGGGTCAGACAGAGAGCAAATATTCCCCCAACACAGTCCCATCACACATCAGACACAGAGTGAATCTCCCTCCACACCGTCCCATCACACACTCCCGTGGTCAGACACAGAGTGAATCTCCCTCCGCACTGTCCAATCACACACTCCCGGGGTCAGACACAGAGTGAATCTTCCTCCACACCGTTCCATCACACACTCTCGGGGTCAGACACAGAGTGAATCTCACTCCACAGCGTCCCATCACACACTCCCGGTGTTAGACTGAGATGGACTCTCCCACGTGACAATCCCATCGCACAGTCCCGGGGTCAGAAACAGAGTGAATCTTCTTCCACTCTGTCCCATCACACACTCCCGGTTCAGACAGAGTGCAAATCTCTCCCCAACACCGTCCCATCACATAATCCCGTGGTCAGACACAGAGTGAAGCTCCCTCTACTCTTTCACATCAGACACGTCCGTGGTCAAACGCAGGGTGAATCTCCAACCGCACCGTCCCATTACATCCTCCCGGGGTCAGACACCCTGATCTCTGTTTACAGGCTGTCCAGTGCTTTGTAATGTATATATTTGTCCCGCTCCTGATCTCTGTTTACAGGCTGTCCAGTGTTTTGTAATGTATATATTTGTCCCGCTCCAGATCTCTGCTTACAGGCTGTCCAGTGCTTTGTAATGTATATATTTGTCCCGCTCCGGATCTCCGTTTACAGGTTGTCCAGTGCTTTGTAATGTATATATTTGTCCCGCTCCTGATCTCTGTTTACAGTCTGTCCAGTGCTTTGTAATGCATATATTTGTCCCGCTCCTGATCACTGTTTTCAGGCTGTCCAGTGTTTTGTAATGTATATATTTGTCCCGCTCCAGATCTCTGCTTACAGGCTGTCCAGTGCTTTGTAATGTATATATTTGTCCCGCTCCGGATCTCCGTTTACAGGTTGTCCAGTGCTTTGTAATGTATATATTTGTCCCGCTCCTGATCTCTGTTTACAGTCTGTCCAGTGCTTTGTAATGCATATATTTGTCCCGCTCCTGACCTCTGTTTTCAGGTTGTCCTGTGCTTTGTAATGTATATATTTGTCCCGCTCCTGATCTCTGTTTACAGGTTGTCCAGTGCTTTGTAATGTATATATTTGTCCCGCTCCTGATCTCTGTTTACAGGCTGTCCATTGCTTTGTAATGTATATATTTGTCCCGCTCCTGATCTCTGTTTTCAGTCTGTCCAGTGCTTTGTAATGTATATATTTGTCCCGCTCCTGATCTCTGTTGACAGGTTGTCCACTGCTTTGTACTGTATATATATTGTCCCGCTCCTGATCTCTGTTTACAGGTTGTCCAGTGCTCTGTAATGTATACATTTGTCCCGCTCCGGATCTCTGTTTACAGGCTGTCCAGTGCTTTGTAATGTATATATTTGTCCCGCTCCGGATCTCTGTTTACAGGCTGTCCAGTGCTTTGTAATGTATATCTTTGTCCCGCTCCGGATCTCTGTTTACAAGCTGTCCAGTGCTTTGTAATGTATATATTTGTCCCGCTCCTGATCTCTGTTTACAGGCTGTCCATTGCTTTGTAATGTATATATTTGTCCCGCTCCTGATCTCTGTTTTCAGTCTGTCCAGTGCTTTGTAATGTATATATTTGTCCCGCTCCTGATCTCTGTTGACAGGTTGTCCACTGCTTTGTACTGTATATATATTGTCCCGCTCCTGATCTCTGTTTACAGGTTGTCCAGTGCTCTGTAATGTATACATTTGTCCCGCTCCGGATCTCTGTTTACAGGCTGTCCAGTGCTTTGTAATGTATATATTTGTCCCGCTCCGGATCTCTGTTTACAGGCTGTCCAGTGCTTTGTAATGTATATCTTTGTCCCGCTCCGGATCTCTGTTTACAAGCTGTCCAGTGCTTTGTAATGTATATATTTGTCCCGATCCTGATCTCTGTTTTCAGTCTATTCAGTCATGTGCAATGTATATATTTGTCCCGCTCCTGATCTCTGGTTACCGGCTGTCCAGTGCTTTGTAATGTATATATTTGTCCCGCTCCTGATCTCTGTTTTCAGGCTGTCCAGTGATGTGCAATGTATATATTTGTCCCGCTCCTGATCTCTGTTTACAGGCTGTCCAGTGCTTTGTAATGTATATATTTGTCCCGCTCCTGATCTCTGTTTTCAGGCTGTCCAGTGCTTTGTACTGTATATATTTGTCCCGCTCCTGATCTCTGTTTTCAGGCTGTCCAGTGATGTGCAATGTATATATTTGTCCCGCTCCTGATCTCTGTTTACAGGCTCTCCAGTGTTTTGTAATGTATACATTTGTCCCGCTCCTGATCTCTGTTTACAGGCTGTCCAGTGCTTTGTAATGTATATATTTGTCCCGCTCCTGATCTCTGTTTTCAGGCTGTCCAGTGATGTGCAATGTATGTATTTGTCCCGCTCCTGATCTCTGTTTACAGGCTCTCCAGTGTTTTGTAATGTATACATTTGTCCCGCTCCTGATCTCTGTTTACAGGCTGTCCAGTGCTTTGTAATGTATATATTTGTCCCGCTCCTGATCTCTGTTTACAGGCTGTCCAGTGCTTTGTAATGTATATATTTTTCCCGCTCCTGATCTCTGTTTTCAGGATGTCCAGTGCTTTGTAATGTATATATTTCTCCCGCTCCTGATCTCTGTCCCAGCGCCAATATTATAAGAATCTACGACTCCATCAGACAAACACGGAGCGAGGCTCCCCCCCCCCCCCCCATACCATTCATTCACATATTCCCAATATCACAGAGTGGAACTCACTCCACGCTATCCCATCAGAAACTCCCAATGTCAGACACAGAGTGAAGCTCCCTCCACACGGTCCCATCACACACTCTCGGACTCAGACACGTGAAGCTTCCTCGACACTGTCCCATCACACTTTTTCTGGTACAGACGCAGAGTGAATTCACTCTTCCCCATCCCTTCACACACTCACGGTTCAGACATTGTTTAGATCCTCTGCAGCTATCCCTCGCCAAATCCGCACAATGGTATTAAACACTACACAAGTCAAAATGAGAACTAGCCCTCTCACTCCCTCCTGCAACCTTCTCCTCTCAGCAATCCCCAGCACTCCACAATCCCGGTTGTCTGGAATTCTGTCCCGGATACTATGAGTGCGCGTAACAGGATGTGGACGGTTCAGTGCGCACGTGCTCCCAGTTCTAATCACCGATTCCAAATCCTGGACTGGTGCCCGACGCTCTGCAACAGGATGATAGGCTCCCCCATCCGGAAACCACAGTCTGTAGCGACGTTATCGAGCAACAGGTTGTGTAAAACTAAAACAACAAGGGGATGGTGAAGGGCTCAGACACATTAGGAGAATGAGAATGGACGTGGCAGTTAGAATACAGTGTTGCGAATTGCATGGTCTTGCAATTTCAAATAAAAACGTAAACTGTCTTCTTGATTGACAGAAAATTTTAAAATAAATCTGCGGTGCAGAGCGATTCGGCAGACCTCTGTAGTTTTCATAAATGTTTCACATGCAGTTTGATGTGCCTCAGGGATCTGTACTGGGTCCAATGTAATTTGTCATATCCATTAATGATCTGGATATATAGGGTGGTAAATTCGATTAGAAAGCATGCAGATGATACTAAGATAGGTGGCGTTTTGGATAATGAAGTAGGCTTTCAAAGTCTGCAGAGAGATTTAGGCCAGTTAGTACAGTGGGCAGAATGATGACAGATGGAGTATAATACTGATAAGTGTGATATGTTACATTGTGTTAGGAATAATCAAAATGAGAACTACATGGTAAATGGTAGGGCATTGAAGAATGTAGTAGAACAGAGTAATCTATGAATAATGGTGCATAGTTCCCTGAAGGTGGAATCTCATGTGGATGGGGTGGTGAAGAAAGCTGTTGGTATGCTGCCATTTATAAATCAGAGCATTGTGTATAGGAGTTGCGATGTAATGTTAAAATTGTACAAGGCATTGGTGAAGCTAAAATTGGAGTACTATGTATAGTTATGGTCACCGAATTATAGGAAAGATGTCAGCAAAATAGAGAAAGTGTGCGGACTAGATTTAGTGAAATGTTACCTAGGTTTCAGCACCGAAGTTACAGAGAATGGTTGAACATGTTAGGTCTGTGTTCTTTTTTTTTAGCGTAGAAGTTTGAGGGGGAATTGATAGAGGTATTTCCAATTATGAGGGGGATAGAGTTGACGTGGATAGATTGTTTCCATTGACAGGAGGGGAGATTCTAACAAGAGGACATGAGTTGAGAGTTAAGGGGCAACAGTTCAGGGGTATCACGAAGGGCAACTTCTTTACTCAGTGGTAGCTGTATGGAACGAGCTTCCATTTGAAGTCGTAGAGGCAGGTTCGATTTTGTTATTTTTATATGGATAGGTATATGGACAGGGAAGGAATGGAGGGTGATGGGCTGAGTGCAGGTAGGAGGGACTCGGTGAGAGTAAGCGCTCGGTCCGGACTAGAAGGGGCGATGTGGATTGCTTCTGTGCTGTAATTATTATACTGTTAAGTGTTTATATGTTGTCATTCTAAGGCTTCCCAAGTCACAAGTGAGACCTCATTTGGAGTATTGTGAGTAGGATTGGATCCCTTATCTAACTAGGGATGTTCTCAGATTAGAAAGGGTTCAAAGGAGTTTCGCGAGAATGATTCCGGGATTGGAAGCTTATTATATGAGGAGTGTGTGATGGCTCTGGGACCACTGTCATGCTGAAGACGGAGGGTAGAGCCACTCGAAATCTATTAATAATTGAAAGGACACGGGAGAGTGGATGCGGAGAGGATGTTTCCAATGGTAAAAGAGTCCAGGTTAAAAGGCACACACTGAGAAGAATAGACTCCGAAAGTAGAAAGGCGATGTGCGGGAATTCCCTTCGCCAGAACGTGGTGAATCTGCGGGATTCAATGCCGCAGGCAGCCGGGGAGGCCCAGCCATTTGGATGAGTTTCCGGCAGAGGTTGATAGGTTCCTGATTAGACAATGCATGAAGGGAGACGAGGAGCAGACGGGCGATTGGGGCTGAGAGGGAAATGGATCAGGGATGTGGAAACGGCAGAGCAGACTTGACGGCCTAATTCTGCTCCGATGTCGTAGGATTTTAACTGAAATTTGCCAGTTTCCTGGCTGTCAGCTTCTCGGAGGACCTATAGTGGGCCAAGCACCCTCACGCCAACACGAAAAAGGTGCAAACACCATCCACGGGGACAGATTCCCTTCGGATGGATAAAATGGATATGAGGGATGTTGTACATTTGGACAAGGTGCCACCCATGAGGCTGTTTACCAAGCTGAGAGCCGATGTTATTATTGGAAAGCTGCAAACATGGTTAGAGTTTTGGCTGTCTGGTAGGAGGCAGCGAGTTGGAATAAAAAGGATCCTTTTCTGTTTGGCTGCCAGTGACTGGTGACGTTCCGCAGGGTCGGTGTTTTATGCTGTATATAAATTATTTAGATGATGGATAAATAACATTGTTGACAATTATGCAGATGATACAAAGTTTGATGGCGGGGCAGGTAGTGTTCAGGAAAAAAACAGGATGCAAAGGAACTTAGACATATTCGTAGAATGTTCATTAACATATGAAATACAATGTTGGAAAATGCATGGCCGTGCACGTTGGTTACAGAAACGAATGTGCGGAATAGTTTCTAAACGGTGAGAAAATGAAGAACAAAGAGATGCAATGGGACATCTTCTTCCACTGCGCAATCGCATCTCCGAACGCACGAGAAATAACTCTACTTTTTTGTGGTATTTCTTAAAATTTGTAATTTACATTAATTTTATATCTTTGCGCCATACTGATGCTGCAAAAAGAGAAATTCCAGGCCGTGTTTGTCTCAGATAATAAATCAAATATCGATACCGTTGCAAAACATCCGATCCGAGTGGACAGGACACTTGGCCCGCTGGTCTTCACTGGTCAGGACTCTGAATACAGGAGTCGGGAGGTCACGTTGCCGTGGTACAGGACGTCGGAGAGGCCGCACAGTTTTGGTCGCTCTGCTCTGGGGAAAATGACATTGAGCCGGAAAGATTTACAGGAATATACGGGACTCGAGGGGCAGAGATGGAGAGAGGAAGTGGTCTTTCTTCCCTGGTGCGTGACTGTAACCTTACAGAGTTGCATAAACTCAAGAGGGGCACAGGCAGAAGGAATGTGCAAAGACATTTACCCAGAGTTGGGGTATGGAGAACCAGACTGGACAGGACTGTGGTGAGAGTGGGTGGAAAGGAGAAAGAGGGATGAATCCGTGAGGCGGTGGTGTTAGAGGAAACGGAAAGGGGAGGGAGAGAGTGCGGTAGAGAGGGAGAATCGAGAGAGATAGAGAAAAGTTTGGATGAGAGAGCGGAGAAACTGCAGGCGGAGAAAGCTCGAGGAAATAGGGTGAGGAGAGGGGGTAGAGAGAGAGAGTTAGAGGGAGTGTGGAAGAGCGGGATGGTGGAGGGATGGCGATAAAGAAGGTCATAGATGGGGAGAGGGGTTTGTCCATGTGTGGTGGGGAGAATGTGGTTGCGAAAAGTGGAGATTAGATCAGCAGGCAGGGTCAGAGAAAGTAGGGAGGATTTTGACAGGATGGGGTCAAAGAGTGGAGGACGGATACGGAAGTGAAAGACAGGGTAATCATTTGATTCAAGTCGGCTCTCCGAGCAGTTGACAGAGAACCTGGATCTTTTCAGGAATATCTGGGTGGGAACGTGCGGACTTCTCGCAGATGAAATGGTGATTATCACGGAGGCAGTTGCCACGCCATTCATTCGATATACATACATTGCAGGAGGAGCTTCCAGAGGAAATCTTGAACAGCCGACCAATGTCAAAATTCCTATTAATAAATGGTTAAAAATAAGAACTTTGAACAGAGACAAATCAGATCTGGCGCGCAAAGCGAAACCGTCGCCAAACTAGTCCCATTAAACTAGGCAATCGCCACAGTCCTGTGTCGTTCCCAAAATAATTCCAGTGTCCCAATGTCTCCCCACTGCTCTGTGCCAGTCACCAAATTAATCGAACTACACCACCTCCCCCACAGCCTCCGACCCGTCGTCCCGTGGTCCCCACAGTCCTGTGGCAGTCCCAATGCGAATCGAACACACAAACTTTCTCCTCTCAGATCTATTTCATTCCCCAACCAAATCCGATTCTCTCATCCTCCCCCCCCCCCAGACTTCAGCGGTACCGAAATTAGTCACACAGGCACACTCTCTTCATGCAGTCCTGTGTCGGTCCCCAAATCCATCCCACGGTCCTTCCTCTCCCGACAGTTCATGTCCGTCCCCAGGTTAATCCCGTTGCCCCTCACCGAACCTCAGACTTATGTCAGTCCGAAATCTCTACCCACTGACCGGCTCAGTGCCTGCATCCCTGTATCAGTCTTGAAACTAGTCGACTTGTCCCACACTCTCCCCTCAGATCAGTGTCAGACCCCAAACTGATCCTGCTGCACTACTCTCTCTCACAGAGCAAGACCTGTCGTCAATCTAATCCGAGTTTGCCTCCTTCTCCACACAGTCCTGCGTCAGTCACCAAAATAATTCCACTGCATCTTCAAATCCCTACACCTCTGTGTCAGTCACCAATATAATTCCAGTGCATTTCCAAATCCACACAGCCCTGCGTCAGTCACCAAAATAATTCCACTGCATCTTCAAATCCCTATACCTCTGTGTCAGTCACCAATATAATTCCAGTGCATTTCCAAATTCACACAGCCCTGCGTCAGTCACCAAAATAATTCCACTGCATCTTCAAATCCCTACACCTCTGTGTCAGTCACCAATATAATTCCAGTGCATTTCCAAATCCACACAGCCCTGCGTCAGTCACCAAAACAATTCCACTGCATGTCCAAATCCCCACAGCCCTGTGTCAGTCACCAAAATAATTCCACTGCATGTCCAAATCCCCACAGCCCTGTGTCAGTCACCAAAATAATTCCACTGCATGTCCAAATCCCCACAGCCCTGTGTCAGTCACCAAAATAATTCCACTGCATGTCCAAATCCCCACAGCCCTGTGTCAGTCACCAAATTAATTCCACTGCATGTCCAAATCCACACAGCCCTGCGTCAGTCACCAAAATAATTCCAGTGCATTTCCAAATCCCCACAGCCCTGTGTCAGTCACCAAAATAATTCCACTGCATGTCCAAATCTTCACAGCCCTGTGTCAGTCACCAAAATAATTCCACTGCATGTCCAAATCCCCACAGCTCTGTGTCAGTCACCAAAATAATTCCACTGCATGTCCAAATCCCCACAGCTCTGTTTCAGTCACCAAAATAAACCCCAGAGGCCACTGACAATCGTCAAAATATTTTACTGCCCTGTCCCGCAGCAGACACATACCGCTCCCTAAACATATTCCACTTGTGTCATTCTCTGCTGACAAAATATCCCATCACTCCGCTTACTTCCCACAGACATTTTTCAGTTCGTAAACTAATCCCATTTATTCCCCTCAGGACAGTGTCATTCCCCATCTCCCACCCCACAGATCAGTCAATATCTCACCCTGTCGTGCATTGACCAATCCAGTAAACGTTGTTTTTGGGGACAAGAGAGCGGGAAACAAAACTCTGTAAAATTAAATTCCTTTGATTAATGCTGAGAATCGAAAACCATTGACGGAAGTGTGTGATGGGACTGTATGAAAGGAGGTTCTCACTGTGACAGAGCCCGGGAATATGTTTTGGGAAGAGGTGGAGGGAGATTCACTTTGTGTCTCACCCCGGTAGTGTGTGATGGGGTAGTACAGAGGGAGCTTCACTCTGTGTATAACCCCTGGAATCTATGATGAACATGTGTGGAGGGAGCTTCACTGTGTGTCTGGCCCGGGAATATTTCATTGGACCGTGTAGATGGTGCGTCACTTTGCCGCCCCCAGGCAGTGCGTGATGGGACGATGTGGAGAGATATTCACTCTG